>NC_031982.2:26641782-26941782 GCF_001858045.2 Oreochromis niloticus
GTTAAAACAAAATTTACATGGTTTTGTGTTTTTTCCATATTTTTATTACAAAATAATGTTAAAAATATGACTGTCTTTCAACAAAAGCATTTGCAAAATTATTCTGCCTTAAAAAATAATTAGTAACTCTATCATAGATGGTTTGTGGAGTTCTTTTCAAGCAAGTTTGCATTGGCATCCAAATGTGTAAAATGAAAATGTGATAAGTGAATATATCTGAATTCTCTATTACAGCTTTTAAACTGTGTACTGCATTCCAGGAAAATTTCCTGTTTCTAACATTTCAAAGTCATCATGATTTATTTGCAGTGTATAAACTGAACAAAATAGAGATCCATATAGAAAAGTTATGATTTCAAGTTTGTTATAAAAGTGTGGGAGGTCTATGTGCAGTGGGTAAGCACTGCATAATTTATTTTTCTTTCTTAAATTTCTCTACAGTGATGACAAGCAACATGATGGTCAAACCAACTGAGAATATTACTATCTTCACCACACAGATGATAGAGACTCACAACCTGCAACACAAAGAACAGGCAAAAAAAAACCCCAAAAGACAATCAGATCCAAACTGTGACACTCACGAGTTTCTCTTACAGAATATGAAAAGCAGTTACTGATGGTGTGCACTATATGGAAATGATTTAGTTTTCTTCTTTTACCCTAAAGCCTGTAATTTTGTTCATTGATTAACTACAGTAGTATGTGAAAAACAATAAAACCCACTTTCAAGTTATTAAAATGCACTGCTCAAACAGCTGCTTTAGTGTTAATTAAATTAACAGCAGGTGCACTAGAGAAGCAGAAATGCTAGAACCAAAAGATAGCAATGGTTTTACAGGTGGAGGCCACTGACATCTTATCCCTCCTCATGTTTTCTGTATGTTTTTTCTTACCATTGTCACAGTAAGACTATCACCAATGCTGTAGGCATGCATACGAGCATGTGGGAGCCATAGAAAGCACTGAGTACTGTTTTGAGTTGCTGCAATGAAATTTCAGCCAAATGGTTTAGCCTGTCCCATCATTTTTTCACTTTTGGGATGTCTCTGAATTTAGCCCTATGTAGGTTGATAATTGTTATTTCCATCAAAAGATGTGTCATCCTTTTGTGCCTAACACATTACACAGTCATCATCAGTAAAGGTATCCAGAATGATTTTCCCCCAGAATGATCTGATGTGTTTCCGCATATTTACATCTACATTTTTGAGCATGTATTTTTAGTTTTTAATTCAGTCTTAAGTGTGAGAAGTGTCATGTTATTTTAATTATACACGGGTCCACTGTAATGATTCATAACCAACTCTTTATTCGGCCGTTCTTACTCGGTTCAACATAACATTCCATTTGTGTTCAAACCCACCAGTCTCGCCCTCTAGCTGCCGTCATGCCTAACTACACTGACTGGCTCTGTTAACATCCTACTGTGCAATGCAATTACACCACACCTCCCCTTTCTAGAATCAATGGGTAGACTACCACTGACTCACCAGACCTTAGTGGGTTATTCTGCCTCTGTGGCTGGAAGGTCTGTTCCTATTCTTACCTGTAAGAAATATTATATAACGAAAACCCTTAACTCTAATTAACCTTCAGTAAAACAAACTCTTACTAGTCTATCTCCTCCCATATCTGGCATTTCCCAACTTCTGAACATATATATTTGAATATGACAAACTTTAGCTTTTACCTTTACCCCTTACTGTGCAAAGATTACTATGAAAGAGGGTTATTCTTATCTAAACCTGTTCTTTTATGTGACCAGTCACAAGTCCAGTCTGGTTGGTCTCACAGATCTTATTCTGGGTGTAGATGGAAGTTCTGGAGAAATCGTCTCTGAAATGTCCGTACAGCACTGCTCCCTGGCTCCCACAGATTCTGGCTCCCTACTATCACTCTCAGTTTGGTCTGGAGGTTCTTTCATGGGAACAAGATGCCAACGGTTCCGCCTAATTACCCATGAGGTCTCTCTATGAGATATTGTCGTGGTGTTTGTGGCTGCCAATAACAGCGCCACTGGCTCTCTGGTCTGTGATCCACACTTCTTGCCCTGGACTGAGCCAGCCGTGGCTTTGTGCGCGATGACAAAGGTTGTATGACTGTGCCTCTTTAGTCCTCCTCTCCTTCTCCCTCCTGGCTACAACCACACTATCAGGAAGTGCAGGGTCAATCAGAGATGGCAGTTTTGGCACAGTGGTGTGAAGATGTCTCCCCATCAAGTTGGGCTGGACTGTAGCCATTCTTCAGGGCGGTGGCTCTGTAGTAGAGTCAAGTGTGGATCAGGGCTTTCCTTAATAGATTCTTGACAGTTATAACTGCTTGTTCGGCTTTGCCATTGCTTTGGGGATATTTTGGGCTGCTCGTGATGTCTCAAAAACTGCCCCCGAAAACTATGCCCCATTATGTGTAACCAGCTGCTCGGGGATCCCGTGACGTGCAAAACTCCCTGTGAGATGATGGATTGCCCCTCTGCATCCTCTAACTTTGAAGGTGTGAATCTTCACAAATCTCGAGGCGTAATCCACAACAAGAAGGTAGGTTTTCTGCCCTGAACTAGCACGTCGTCCATGTGGCAAACCACCCCTTCCATGCCATCTGTAACCTCTGTGACCATCCTGTTCTGGAAATGCTCTGGTGCTGAAGCAATCCCGAAGGGCAGTCTCTTGAAGTAGTAATGCCTCCACTGTGTGATGAAAGTGGTGTATTTGGCTGAATTTTCCATCAGAGGTATTTGCCAGAACCGCATGTTAGCATCCAGCTTGCTGAATATGCTGGCTCTAGCCAATCTGCCCAGTGCTTCCTCCACCGATGGCGGTATCATTTTCTCTTGACACACTGACTCATTAAGGTGTGTAAGGTCAACACTTATGCGCACGGCTTCTGTCTTCTTTGATACCGCCACCATGCCTGAGCACCAATCAGTTGGCTCCTCACTTCTGATCACCCCCAGTTGTTCCATATGAGCCAGCTCATGCTTAACCTTATCCATCAGAGGTAATGGGATCTTTAAGGAAAAAGGCTGAGCTCCAGGTTTCAGTTGGATGCTGTACGGCTGACGTACTTCTCCGAGACCACTGCATAGCTTTGTATAGCAATTTTTGAGTGTCTCTATAGTTATGCTCTCCAGATGGGCCACAAGCTGCAACTTGCTATTATCAGGTCTCCCCAGCAAAGCTATGTGCAGGTGTCTGGTGACAAAGACATCCTCTAATATTTCTTTTTCTCCCTTCCTCAGTGCATGCTCGCTGATCCCAACGATATCCATAAGACTCCTCCCAGGTCCCAGCAGAGCCTTGGTTGGTTTGTGGAGACTGGGAGGATGGTTACCTTGTACTGGTAACCATTACTGGTAAGCCTCAGTCCTGAACCCCACTTCCCTTTGTGGTTGGATGTGTAGAGTTTTAAATTTAATTCTTATTTTTTTTCTAATAATAAATGTAATGTTATGAAATGTGGAATCACGTCTCTTGCGTCATCTTAGTGTGCCTTACTGATGCTTTTACTAATTTCCTTGGGTGAAATTACCAAGGTGGTGTTGTTGACAACTTTTGGCTCCCCAAAACATGGTGGGAATACTGAGTTTTACAGGCAAAGCACTAAAACTATTTAATTACCCTTGTCTCCCCACATTAGGAAGCTAAGTTATTGAAGTAAAATGAAAATTTTTAGCCTACATTGACTAATTTGACAGTTTCTTCAGTTCAGGTGTCAGACCCCCAAAACCTTTTGTTTTCAAGATGAAATCTTCTGTAATGTTATTCACATGAGCAACAAGCATTTTATTTACAAAGTGATACAGATTCCTTGTGTGATATTTGAGAATTTTTAACATGTTTGCCATGCATGTCTTGTGGAGCGTTTGTTATGTTTACATTCAACAGAAAATTAACTGAATGAAATGTGCAAATGTCTATACTTACAAAACATTTGCAATGCCTAACTTTGTGCTATATAACAAAAAACGGTATCTGCATAAAAATTAGCAAACCCCCAAAATGTGTTAACCTGTGTAGTTATCGACCACTGGTATCTATAACTTCAACATTTTCTAAAACCATACAAGTTATGTGTGTGTAAGTGGAAAGCCTCTTCTTTATTTTCGCTTCTTAATCTTCTCCATAATGTGGACACTGATGACAGCAATCACCATGATGATCAGACCAACAGAGAACACGACTGTCTTCACCACACAGATGGAGATACCTGCAGAAATAATGAAACACACTAAACAAAATGGAACTACAGTTTCTTTTGTCTGACTCAAGAAATCTTTTACATTTCAGAAATACAGGTAATTTATTTCTGAATGTATCCCAACTGTATTCAGCATTCCAGAGGAAAAAGCGAGCCTTTATTTTGACTAAATTAGATTCCAAACAATATTCAAAACCAAAACTTCAGACAGGCAGCATGAGTAAGAAACTCACAGACCTGACAGCAAACAACACGGAGTGCAGCAAGTGACACCATGACAAAGGACACAGGAAGGACTGAAGTGTATATACAGTTAGGTCCATATATATTTGGACACTGACACATTTTCTTTTCTTTTACATGTTTACTGAAACATATTCCAATTGTAGTTATATAATGGACATGGACATAATTTGTAGACTCAGCTTTCATGAAGTGTTTGAGTTTTAGCTCCTTAACATGTCCCACACTCTTTTTAAAGGGACCAAACATAATTGGACAATTGACTGGAAGGCTATTTCATGGGCAGGTGTGAGCAATTCCTTCGTATATCAATTAAGCAGATAAAAGGCCTGGAGTTGATCTAAGGTGTGGTGGTTGTGTTTGGAAGATTTTGCTGTGAACAGACAACATGCAGTTAAAGGAGCTCTCCATGCAGGTGAAACAACATCCTTACGCCGTGAAAACAGAACAATCCCATTTGAGAAAATACTACAATATTAGGAGTGGCAAAATCTACAATTTGGTTCATCCTGAGAAAGAACGAAAGAAAGCACTAGTCAACTCAGCAATACAAAATGACCTGGATGTCCACGGAAGACAACAGTGGTGGCTGATCACAGAATCATTTTCACAGCCAACAAAGTGAACAACAAACTCCAGGAGGTAGGAGTATCTACGTCTGCCATAAAGAGAAGAAAGGCCCACAAACAAACAGCAACTGAACGCCTTTGCAGTAAAAACCTGGCAGAGCAACAAAAGGAGAAAACCCAGCATCTGGTGATGTCCATGAAGACTTCATGGTGTCATTGCCAGCAAAGTATTAGAAATTAACATTTTATTTTCAGTTATTCAACTTTCTCAATTAATCTTGAGCTCCTAAAATGAATTCATTGTGAGGAACTAAAAATTTTTTAGTTCCTCACAATGAGGATTGCTCCCGCAGACGGCAATCACTTTCTGGCAGACGATCACTTTTTGGCACAACACCTGGAGCTCAGGGGGCAAAACAATCGCATGAGTGCTGTTGTTTGACTGAGGAAGAATAAAGTAGTCGTGGTAAGCCAATCACATGACCACTTCAAGATGACAAAGCAACAAGGTGATATATACCAGTTTTTAAATTGTGTTGATAGGCCACATAAAACCAGAGTCATGATAAACAATATATACGCGGCATTTTTCCTGAATAGTTTTGTCATGTTTACTAAGGACAGCGCTAGCAAGCACTCTCTGCTTTTGACCAAAAAATAAAAAAAACTAAAAACAGCCCTTTCGTGTTGGTGGAAAAATGTACAATGTCGACCAATCAAAAAATGATATGGCAACATGACATTCGGTGGTTTAGGAAGAGGGGAAAGTTTTAGGAGTGATGGCGAGAGAGAGAGAGTTTTGAGATGTGAGAGATTTGTGATGTTTAGCGTGTTTGGAGTGTGTAGTTAATTGTGCCACTCCAAAAAAATAATTTCTGTCCACTATAAAGGAGAACATCACAGCCTGATACCTGCAGGTCTGACAGCAGGTATATCACTCCTGATTCTACCTGGAGACAGCAGTCGCCTCATTGTTCTGACACACAACACAAAACTATCCATAACATGACACTCTAACTACACAAGACAACACATTAATTTGTGTGGCATCTTATTGAATGCAGAACACCTGATTCACAATTCAAGTATTGAAGGCCCTTCCTACATTCAAGTATTTGGACTGGATTGTGGATGCTTTCTCCCACAATCCAAAGACATGTAGTTAGACATGGGGACAACATGCAAACATCACATAGCAAGGCCTTTAAAAATCTGGTTATTTCAGTTTTTCATTCATTATTATGACCTTTATTCTCACCTGTCTTTGTTTCACAGTCAGATTTGAGCACCTTCATGGTTTGATTCCAGCTCACTTGGTTGCTGTGATTACAGAAAATGGTGTCATGTTGCAGGTAAACACTTAAAGACGAAAATGTTTTTGTGGCCTTCACATCCTTTTCTCCTGCATGAGAGCAGATTTTACCATCACATCTAAAACTACTGCTGATGTTAAAGTCCACTGTGCTGCAGGTCACAGTCAGGTTACAGGAGTCTGAGCTGTTGGACACAGACTCCACTGTCAGGTCAGCAGGAGTCACTGGATCTGGGGAACAAGAGATGTAAAAGCATTAAAAACAGGTCTATGACATGTGATCATTTATATACAATTAGAAGAGAAACCTACCTTGAACTATGACCTTGTATTCAGCTACCCTTTGGTCTTGGTCCCCAGACACAACTGCAGTATAATCTCCACTGTCACTGTGTTGCACATTCTTTAATAGCAAAGAGTAATTTTGTCTAAACAACTCAGCCCTTCCTTCATATTTTTCAAGCACTGCTGGATCACTATTTAAAACACATTTTACAATATTTGTACTGGAATTAAATTTCCAGGAAAAAACATCTGTCTGTTTGTCAAGTTTAACAAGTTTCTCTGTATCCAAGTGTAAGTCCTTTCCATGCAGCACAAACACATGTTGGAGACCTAAAAGAAAAGGAAAGACAAAACATATCAGTCATGAACATCCAGCTGCATTTATGTTAAATCAAACACAAATGCAACACAAAAAGGACCTGACACACACACGGCGTTGCAGTGTTGTGAAGGTTTTGTTTTTTTGTTATATTTTTTTTCACCACAGGTTTTCACCTGCCTTCTACTGCTCTGCACACCTCACAAAGCACTTTGGTCAGGTGCTGGTAACCTACTCACACAGGGGGAGGCATGAGTGGATGATGGAGACCAGCTGTGTTGGTCAACCTCCCCTGACACCACCTGCTGCTCCTCCCTATTGTTTGATTATTTTCATTATTGTGTAGTCACAGCTAACTGCTTGCGTTTGTAGCATCCACCAAACAATAATCAGTTTCACATTTCAGATAAAGCTGTTGTGGAAAACCTGAACTTATTATGAGATACAGCTTCCATCTCACTTCGGACAGCCCACCTCTCATATCTTGAGATATGACCAAATATATGACACCAATCTAGTCTTTCTAATAAAATAACAGCTGCGAAAGAGTTCCAGCAATCTTTCATTCTAGTTTATATGTCAACCAAAGGTCAGGATAGTTAGGATTACTTTGAAATGATTACTTAGGATTACTTTTTTTTGCACTCTTGGCCTCCCACACACTTAAAAAACATATTTGTCATTTTTTTGTCCACCCGCACCTGCAACTTTTTGATTCTCTGATTTAGTGCTCAGTGAGATAGAATTATTATAGTGGGTAACTGTTTTTTCATTAGTGTTGATGTTTTAAGTGTTGTCACCAAATTTAACCAAAAATCATCAATGAAGGAATCAACCATGAAAAATGAAAAGAAGACTGAGATGAAGTTATACAACATTTGAAATCTTTAATCTTAGCCTTCCAGACCCAAACTGTCTGTTTCCAGTCTGTAACTCCTCCTATCCTTCAACACTGTCAAACACTATTGCATCTTGATAATAACTGTTTTTTGGTAGTAAATTAAGTTTCTATTTCACTACTACAACAGATGTTGGATGTAAGTTAATTCCATGAAGTACAAGCACATTTTCAGACCCTATAAAGACCTAAAGAGAGACGTAAGACGTAAAGTCTTCTACTCACACCTTGTTTGTTTTAATTATTTTTATAGTGTTTTTTATTATGATTGGAAATTAATGGGGAACTAGTTGCTTTAAAATGAATTATTAAGCAGCTCTAATACCTCTTTTATAGCAGGGTAAGATTTTACACAGTTCACAGTGTTGTTAAGAGGTCAAAATATGAAAAGTTGTTAGCAGTTGCTCCTCATCTGTGCCTGAAATCAGCCTTTAACTCTGATGTTGTTTTGAACTTTTCAGATAAATGTATCTTATACTCTTTGCTTTAAATAGCAAACATATAACTCATATAACAGGACAGTGCTTAATAATTCTCAAGATTCTCCATTTACACTACTTCTCTTTTAATAATTCAATAGCACATCTTCACCCAGGACAGAGAACTATTTTGAAAAACATTATCTGAGACACAATGACATTTCTTCCACAGTGTTTTTTTCCTCCCCTCCCACCCAAAACAAAATTGGCCTGTCAGGACACACTGGTTTACACGGGGACAGAAGCTCATTGGATGTGCTTTGGATGTGTTGGTTCTATTTTCTTTCAGAACCAGGAAACTGAGTCACTGCAAGAAAGAGGAAGTGACTATTTTTAGATTGACTAACTTGTCAGAGCTTATTCAGCCTGTCAAAGATACAGCTCTAATTCAACTCTTGACTAATGTAGTTTGAGACATTAATCACATCTTTTACCTTCTGCAATAAAATAAAAGATACTTTTTGTAGTGAACACTATTATAAAAGAAAACATTTGAACTTTTCATCTTTGTCTGTTTTGTCCCTGTTGAATTAAGAAAGCAGTTCATATATACTGCTACTATATGTGTGGTAATATTTAGACATGTTTTTCCTACCTTCAGCCTCAGTGCAGGACAGCAACACAAGAATCACAAAGAAAATCATTCTAGATTCTCGAGGTTGCTCTGAAATGCAACAACGTGGAAGTGTTTTATACCACTGACAGCAGAACAGGGTCAACCCCTTCTAACGGTTGCGCTGTTCCTCTACACAGACCAACAGTGCAAAAGTGAACTATCTTTGAGCTGTGCTTTGAGATAACTAGCGTTTAACAGCAACACTGCTTTTGAGCAGAAAGAGACAACAAAACAGAAGTCGTGACTCAGTCTGACCAGTATCAGGAACAAACTTTTATTGATTTCTTCCTGCAGATTTTTGGGGTCATGTGTGAGAGTTAGTGAGCTAATGTGCGAGTCCCATGCACTGCAAGTCATGATGAGATTACAGGAGTTTTAAAGACAGAGTCCAATCAGGCCGATCAAAGCAGAAGAGGTAATATAATGATCTGAATGCATTTAGGCTGCAGGAATTGACTTCATGAAATATCAGATGTCTGTGGGTTTTTCATTGATAATGTGAAATTCTGGATTCAGTTCTTGCTGGAATGAACATTCCAAAAATCCCCCCAACCAAACATAAATGAGAAAAGTTTATATATTAACAGCTGAAAATAAAATTTCTAAACCTATGATCTCCCTGCAGCCCACATCACAAGTCACTCACTGCCCTCTTCTGGTTACACTGAAGAAAGTTCAGGGTTCAGAGCTGTTAACACTACATTGTGGAAAAGAAATCAGAAACACCCAAGACAGAAGGAAGTTGTATTTTATAAAAAACTTAAAAAACACAATTTTCTTTACAAAGTGATACATAACCTTTATTTTTTATAACTTATTCAGCACTTTTATCACAAATGTCTTTTTTGACCCATTTTGACGTGACCATGTTTATATGTACTATGTTTGCACTTTAATTAATTTTACATTTAGTATAAAATTATCAAGTAATGAGTGAATATAAGTAAATTCTATTCTGTAAAACTAAAACTTTATCATAAAATACTTCCAAAGTCTTGTTTTCAAAATTTCTAAATCATATTTATGATATTTTTGTAACATAGGGAATGAACAACACTCAGAGCATATATATGGGTTTTATACAGCATATGCAACAAATTACAAACAACGAAACAGGATACAAGTGGTTAGAGAAGAAGTTCTTTTAAAACTTTTATTAAACTTTAAGTTTTTTATAGAAGGCTGTGAACTATATGTACCGTGTAATTAATGCACTACTTATTTTTGCCTCTCAAATTTCTCTATGATGTGGACACTGATGACAGCAAACACCATGATGATCAGACCCACAGAGAAAATAACCGTCTTTACGAAACAGATGGAGATACCATCAGAGAGACTCCCAGAACCTGCAACACAAAGAAAAGGTAAAGCAAACAAACAAAAATAATCAAAAGACCTTAAACTTAAAAACAGATTAAACTCTGAGTCAATCAGTTATAAAGAAAAATGAATTTCTCTAACAGAATTTGACTAGTAGTGATTGTTTGTCTAAATTTTATAGACCGATAATGTGCAAAGCAGGTATACAAATAACTTAATTTGCTTGTTTTACTCTTAAACTAGTAGTCAAAAACAATAAAATAGCATCCAGAAAAATATTCACTCTCTCTGTGAAGTTATAATTCACTCTTGGTGTGAGACAGTCACGTCAATTATTAATTTCTTTAAACAAAAAAAGTGTTATTTTTTTTAAAAAAACAAAATGATCATCATCAACACTTTCTCTTTCAGTCTTACCAGCCAGTAGTTCAGAAATATGTTCAATGTTCTTCATGTCTCTGGTCCAGCTGACCTGGTTGCTATGGTCACAGATGACCAGTGTTGGGTAAGTTATTTTAAATTAGTAACTTAGTTACATTACTAGTTACTTCTATCAAAAGTAACTCAGTTACTTCAAGTTACTCGTTACTGTCAAAGTAACTAGTTACTAGGGAAAGTAACTTTGGTTTTACTCAGAACTCTCTTGTTAATGTGTTGCTTCCGTAACTGGATACCCAGCCAGATTGCCAGTCTTCTAGCTTGCTTATTTGCCACAAGTGCACTGTGCCACCTACCAATAGAAAGGAAAAAATAATGTGCATATTTCCACGAGAGAAATCCCACGCCTGGACCGTCGTTGACCGCCGCCATGATTCTAGCCTACGTCACAGCGTCACATGCGCCTTTTACATCCAACACTGCAGTTGCGGTGTTTTTGATTGTACTCAGAACTCGGAAATTCTGCCTTCCGAGTAGGAAGATGTAGGTAACACCAGACTACAGATGAGCTGCATACAGGGCTGGACTGGGACAAAAAATCGGCCCGAGCATTTTGACTAGAGACCAGCCCGCCATTATAGGAAAAATCATTAAGCCTTTGAATGAAAACAAACGCTGTTGTGACAGTGATGTACACTGTTTTGATGGTATATATGCATCAATCTATAAATCGTTTGTTGTAAGATTCAGATAATTATTTTTTTAAAAGCTAGATATTTTAAATGAGAATAAGAAAGTATTTCTTTGTGCCCCCATTTCCCTGTTAATGCCCTACCTGGCCCCCTGGCAAAACTTTGCTAGATCCAGCCCCTGCACAGTTACCAGCTGTCAGCTACATAGAAAAGGATCCTGGTGTTATTTGTCTCTCAGAAACAGTTCATAACTTCCCTTCAACTCATTCATGTCACTCAAAAGGTAAACCTGTTTCTCCATCACCTGTTCAGCTCTGATGATTCAGTAAGAACATCTCCTGGTTTCATCTGCATGTTTCCCTCTCACCACATATCCAAACCGATATCATGACCAGCAGCTTTACAGCTGTGGCTCCAACAAACATCAGCTGATACTAGAAGGTAATATTAAACAAATTCTAACAACAGCTGATCAAGCTTAAAGTACTGCGCTTGTTTAACGCGACATCCGCTGGTTTCCTCTTTCTGGCGCAAAGTGGGCGATAAACAAACAAGATAGACGGGACTTGCGACAGAAAATGTTCATAATTGAAGTAGAAACAGGAGAGGGAGGGGAGAGAATGAGAGAAGAAGAGGCAGCTGTGCAGCAAAGACACAGAATAACTCCAGCTTTGTCTTTTTCATTGTAGCTGAATTATGGGACAGACTGCATTCCTTTTCACCTCAATACGAAACGCGTAATATTTTCTCTGAATACGAGACGATTCCGTTTTTTTAGGGGACGGTTGACAACTCTAATAACTAACCTTATGAACAAAATAAAGTGCAACATGAGTAACATCATAGCACCCACCCAGCTGTATAGAAACTCCGTCATGCTAGCTAGTACCCAGTACGAAAAAGTCAGCATAACGAAAATAAACTACAGCTAAACTTGGTTTATATCCAGTGTTGGGACTAACGCGTTATTAAGTTACGCGTTACAGTAACTACGTTATTATTGTGGTAACGAGCACAGTAACTAGTTATTACGCCAAAATCAGGAACGCGTTACTCGTTACTGGGATTTAGATAGGCTCGTTATTCGTTACTTTGTGTGGTGGCTATCGCGGAGCTTCCACAGATTCAGTAACATTAGCAAGTGGAGGCCAGCAGGTGGATGAGAGAAAGTGGAGGCAAGAGGAGAGACCCGAAGCGGCCGCCGGTCCGAGTGTCAGGTGAACGGAACTTCAGGTAAGAAGTTATGACCTGCAGTCTATCTGGGTCAGATATAAACCAAGTTTAGGTGGACTTTATTTTCGTTATGCTGACTTTTTCGTACCGCGTGCTAGCTAGCATGACGGAGTTTCTATACAGCTGTGTGGGTGCTATGTTACTGATGTTGAACTTTATTTTGTTCATAAGATTAATTATTAGAGTTGCCAACCGTGCCCTAAAAAACGGAATCGTCTCATATTCAGAGAAAACATTATGCGTTTTGTATTGAGCTGAAAAGGAACACAGTTTGTCCCGGACTTCAGCTACAATGAAAAAGACACAAAGCTGGAGTTATTCTGTGTTTACGCTGTCAGCTGCCTCTTCTTCTCTCATTCTCTCCCCTCTCTCTCCTGTTTCTACTTCAATCATGAAACTGATCAATGATCAGCTGATCGGCTTTTCTGTCTTGTTTGTTTATCGCCCACTTTGCGCCAGAAAGAGGAAACCAGCGGATGTCGCGTTAAACAAGAGCAGCACGTTTAAGCTTGATCAGCTGTTGTTAGAATTTATTTAATATTAATTTCTAGTATCAGCTGATGTTTGCTGGAGCCACAGCTGTAAAAGCTGCTCGTCATGATATTGGTTTGGATATGTGGTGAGAGGGAAACATGAAGATGAAACCAGGAGATGTCCTTACTGAATCATCAGAGCTGAACAGCTGATGGAGAAACAGGTTTACCTTTTAGGTCACATGAATGAGTTGATACGAGCTGTTTCTGAGAGACAAATAACACCAGGATCATTTTCTATGTAGCTGACAGCTGGTAACTGTGCAGGGGCGGATCTAGCAAAGTGATGCCAGGGGGCCAGGTAGGGCATTAACAGGGAAAGGGGGTACGGTGGCCCTGAAGTGCAAACCACAAAAACAAATCACAAAACGCACAACAAATTGAAAAGCGCAACAACAAATTGAAAAGCGCAAAAACAAATTGAAAAGCGCAAAAACAAATTCACTAAACGCAAAAACAAATTGAAAAGCGCAAAACAAATTGAAAAGCGCAAAACAAATTGAAAAGCGCAAAAACAAATTGAAAAGCGCAACAACAAATTGAAAAGCGCAACAACAAATTGAAAAGCGCAACAACAAATTGAAAAGCGCAAAAACAAATTCACTAAACGCAAAAACAAATTGAAAAACGCAAAACAAATTGAAAAGCGCAAAACAAATTGAAAAGCGCAAAAACAAATTGAAAAGCGCAACAACAAATTGAAAAGCGCAACAACAAATTGAAAAGCGCAAAAACAAATTCACTAAACGCAAAAACAAATTGAAAAACGCAAAAACAAATTGAAAAACGCAAAAACAAATTCACTAAACGCAAAAACAAATTGAAAAACGCAAAACAAATTGAAAAGCGCAAAACAAATTGAAAAGCGCAAAAACAAATTGAAAAGCGCAAAACAAATTGAAAAGCGCAAAAACAAATTCACTAAACGCAAAAACAAATTGAAAAACGCAAAACAAATTGAAAAGCGCAAAACAAATTGAAAAGCGCAAAAACAAATTGAAAAGCGCAACAACAATTGAAAGCGCAAAAACAAATTGAAAAGCGCAAAAACAAATTGAAAAGCGCAAAAACAAATTCACTAAACGCAAAAACAAATTGAAAAGCGCAAAAACAAATCACAAACCGCACAACAAATTGAAAAGCGCAAAAACAAATTCACTAAACGCAAAAACAAATTGAAAAACGCAAAACAAATTGAAAAGCGCAACAACAAATTGAAAAGCGCAAAAACAAATTGAGAATCACAATTACATTAAGAAAACCGGAAAGGGTAGGTACCAGTCGGCAACAGGAGACATCACTGATTGGATGTCCGCGCTGTTCGTCTTTGGAACCGGAAGTTACTCTGCCTGTAGCGCATTATTTTCAAACATGAACATTAGCGGTGACCCAAACATAGCTGTCACTATTCGAGAATATTTTTGATTCAGGACATACATACGAGGTGATACTGGATATGCTCAAGTGTAATCATGACATTTCAATTAGTATGCGTACACTGAAACTACATTTAAAAGAATCTGGACTGTACAGACGAGGCAACTATTCTCCACTTCCTGAGGTGAGGCGTGCCATTTTGTCCGAGCTTCGAGGACCAGGACAATTGTTTGGATATCGGACCATGTGGCAAGTTCTCAAACAAAAACACAAGCTGCGTGTCAAGCGTGATGTAGTTATGAGGCTGTTGAGACAACTAAATCCTCAAGGAATCGCTTTGAGAACTCGAAGGAGGTTCACAAGACGCACGTATCACTCCATGGGGCCCAATTACATATGGCATGTAGATGGCTATGATAAACTGAAACCCTGTCAGGATGTATAGATGGCTTTTCAAGAAGACTTATGTGGCTTGTGTGTGGAGCAACAAACAACAACCCGGCTGTTATAGCTCACAATTATATAAACTGTGTAAAGAGTCTTGGTGTGATACCAATGAGATTACGAACAGACTTCGGGACTGAGAATGGGACTATGGCAGCAATACAGTGTACCCTCCGTCACGCGCACACGGACTATTATGCTGGATCGTCAAGCCACAGTTACGGATCATCTACTGGGAATCAGCGCATCGAGTCATGGTGGTCTTATTTCAGAAGAGGAAGGTGGGTACATTTGTGTCTGGTAGGTGTAAGCTACAGTGAAAGCTGATCGGATTGTTGTTTTTTTTACATGCATTTAAGAAAATAGAGTAGCGTCCTGCTGGACGTGTTGAAAAGTTGGATGAGATAGACGTTAACAGCCGTCACTTTATTGCAGGAACTCAAAATGGTCATTGTCAGCTGTTGTGCCGAAATGAGCATGCTTGCCTAGATTTAACGACGCCAATACAAAATGAAAAACTCAGACCAAACTCTCCACTCCTCACAATCAACACACAGAACAGAGTGAAAAGAATACAGCATTTTTAACAAGAACATTACTGCAGGGTCGCTACAATATTTATGGAAAACTAATATGCATTACTTTATTTGACATCCATTTGTGGCATGTTTTAAATGGGACCAAAATGTAACAAACCCTATAAAATGACCAAGAACAAAGCTAAATTGATTCTTAAATATTAATTATATACCCAGGTCTCAGTTTTGGATGGACTTTTTTGGAGACCTAAGAGACTCTGGAAACTTCAATGGAAGCCACGAACGCCAATGCTTGCTGAGATTCTGCTTCACAGGGGTTCTACAGAAAGACCTGGATGAATGCAAAGACCTCTGGAACAAACACAGGATCCGGCCAAGCAGACTTGCATCGTGTCCAGGGGGGATTCCAAACAAACTCTCTCTTGCCTCACAGGTATTTGAGTTCTTAACAAAATTAACCTTTTGCATCAAACTAAATGCAAGGTGTTGTTATTGCTTAAGTTGGTTAATATATATTCATAATTTTACACATAAGTATGATAGAGCAGTTTATAACATGTCACTGCATGCGTTGATTTATATAGTTCCATATTGTCAGCAAAAAATCCTTCACTGTTCTATTTTCATTTTGCAGATATGGTTCAAGAGACTGTGGATTTGCTGTTGAGGAGAGGGAACTGGATGTGTTTCCCGAGGAGGGGCTACTGGTTGGATTGTGTGGTGATCCAAACATTGGGGAATATTTACAACAGGCTGTACAACAAAACACACTGCAGCAGCCACAAGACTGGGAATCGGCCACAGAACTGTATTTGGCCCTGAAGGACATAGCTGGGTTTTAGATACCAACTGAACTTCAGTTTGTAATGACATTTGTCAGAGTTACTCTGATGAAGACACACACGGTGTCGAAACGTTAGTTTCTTTCCTTTTTTTGCACCTAATAAAACCTTTGGACTTACTTGAGTGCTCCAGCCCTTCTGTTTTTCCTTCATTTTTTAATGTTAGTAGTGTTTCCTTTCCCTCTTGCTAAATTGAATATAATATTGTTCATAATATACAGCAACTGGCATGGATTTAAATATTAACATTTAACCACAAGGAAACATTTAAAATGTTCTTTAATAAAACCATTTACAAATAGTGTCCAGCATTTCTGTCACTTTTCCAACATACACAATATTCAGAAAAAACAACTAAATGTTTAACAATATGGAAGTTGCTTGTCACATAAATGTGTTAAGTAGTATGCCAACGGCAGCTGAACCTAACAGGGTAACTCAGTAACTGTAACTTGATGACCTTGCTGATTTAAGAACATCCAAATCCTGGAGCATTTTGAATTCCAAAGTCCATGTTGGCCTTAAAGATGCTGTATGAGTCACAGATGGGTAGCTTCAGAGTATTTGCACAGGTGTTTGAAACTGGAAAAGGCGAAACACTTAAAAACTGGATGCGTGGTGGTGGTGTCATTCCTGCCGGTGGAACTGCCGTCAGCCCTGTGGCAAACATCAAATCTTCCAGACACACTGCTGTTGCCTTCTCTGAAAGAAGAAAGTAAACACTGTAGTACATTACAGAAAATTTATTTCCTCACCTCTCCTTTCATAAAACTATAAACAAATAAAAATGGTCATTCAAACCTTCACAATCAAGGAGATAATCTGCCCAAAAGCCAAGTGTTAGGACCTCCTTATGCCGCTTGTTGCTTCCTGCTGGGCTGAGATCTGGTCTGAACATGCTCTCCAGTTCTGAAGCAGTCAGGGCCTTGGCAGAGAAGCATAGGAGTGGGGCCAGCACACTGGAATTTTGTTGCAGTGCACTTAAAAAATTCAGACTTCCCAGTCCATCTTTAAATCTGCAAAGGATAGACAAATAACTAATAATTGGTTTATAGCTATAACTATTGCAGTCTTCTAAATTGTGTTTAAATGTCTTTACCTACTAGATCTTTCATTATAAATTTGGACAGATTTCAAATGCATAGAATCACTCATACACAAAAACAATTCATAGCGCTCAGAAATTAACTGTGACAGCAAAAAAAGAAGAGCTCATTGGGATTTTAGCATTTAAAAAAAAAATAGTGCTTTCACACTGGAATAAACAAGTGTGTCAAACAAGGGATCACCTCTTTTTATAAATAACTGAAAAATTAATCATGTTGCATGACTATGATTATTATGGGTCATTGTGAACAATAAATGTATACTAAATTAGAGTTCTAGTGTCAAAAGGTTAATAGCGTGCGACAGTGGCTCAGGAATTAACTAGTTGTTCATCAGATCACTGATGCTACTGAATCAGTTTTTTCATATACATCTGAAGGTCTGAAAATGTCAGTGGCTGCTGTGATGAGCAACTGGCCATCCTGAATTTAAAAGGAGTAATGAGTTTACCGTTGAATGACACTTTGGTTTCTTTCAAGGATGTACCATCTGAGGTACTCCTCCACAAATGCTTGTTTCTCAAAAGGCTTGACGTTTCTGAGGCATCCAGCAGTTTGGAAGATTGTGCTGTTTTGCAAAATAAGATTATGCAAAGACTCCTCTGATTCAGCTTTCAGGACCTATAAAAAAAAAAAAAAAAAAAAAAAAAGGTTTACTGTAAGAAAAACAAAAATATAATTTTCACTACTTTTACGATTCATTCAAACATTGGATTAAAAAAATAATCAATTTGTTATTTCACTTGTGTTGTTGGGAGTTGGAAATCCGTCCTTTCAGATTACAGAATCTACCTTGAACCTACTTTCAAGATATGATCCAACCCGGATAACTTTTATCCCGATTAAATCTTTTAAACTGGCCCCAAGTGTCTTCTAAGTAAACCCATTCCCTGAGCCTAGGTAATTTTCTACCTGATGTAAAATTTTTGTGATCTCCTCATCTTGCACATCTTCTACAGTGGCGCTGAAACTCTGATTCCCTGTGATGTGGTTGACCAGGTTCTTGGAGAGGAAATGTGGTGCTGGTCCCCCATGCACAATGGATACAGCGATCATCTTTCCTGCTAAAAAGTACTCATCTTGCCTGGCAGCTGTTATACAGGGCACATAATTATCATGGTTAATTGCTATTAAATATGCTAATGAAAAAAATACGCCAATTTTTATTAAAATTTCCATTGTAATAATTACGGAGAAAACATCCACCTCTTGAATTATATACAAGATAACGGCTCTCTGGAGGTCCATCAAAGATGGGGCGATTTCGCAGACTGCCCATTAGAAGTGTGAGGAATTCACGCCTCGGGCCACCTGTATCCAAACCTTCTTCAAAGCTGCCAGCATCATCATTAAACTTGATGAACATGTCGTAGTTGTCAGAGTATGTGCTGCGTCGAAATCCTCTAACAGCTCCATCCCATACAGCTGACCTTGATATATTGAACCTGCTGACCTTCTTGTGGTCAAGTTCCAGTGCCAAATTTGCAATAATTCCATGTGCCTGCAAATTGGTGTCTCTAAAAAAAAGGGAAACTTTTTTTTTTTTAAAGGTATATATACTTCTCTCATGATTGCATGATGTCTTGTATAGAACAAGATGGCGGTTAATTGGATTCAAATGTTTAAATTACTAACACAGGTTCTTCTGGGGGCTCAGCAAACAGTGAATCGTTATCTAATTGCAAAGTAAAGGCGGTGGAGATTGTCTGCTGCACTGTTTTACTAATAAAATAGTTTTTTACCTGTTGTACTTCATTAGCAAGCACAAGATCCCCAGCACCCTTCCTTAGAGAACAAAGAAAAGCATTTTTGTTGTGTACTGTGAAAATATTAATTGACACTTTGAAAATATTTAAGCATCTTGATTAACAAACAAGCAATACAAGTATTATGTAGTCCATGTTCCAAAAACCATATACA
This sequence comes from Oreochromis niloticus, assembly GCF_001858045.2. Classification (NCBI taxonomy): domain Eukaryota; kingdom Metazoa; phylum Chordata; class Actinopteri; order Cichliformes; family Cichlidae; genus Oreochromis; species Oreochromis niloticus. The sequence continues at coordinate 26,661,088 of NC_031982.2, forward strand.
GAATGAATGACAAAAGTGTATATCTCATTAATACAAAGTGTAGGCAAAAAACAGTAAAAGATTACATGTTCTTCAAATATCACTTACTCATATTCTGCTGCTTTCTGTAAAGGACTGCTTTCATGTTGAAGTTCCCATGGCTGAAACAAACAAACAAACACACGCACGCGAGGACGCACACACACACACAAAATGTATTTCACATATAACTATTAACTGTTTTACTGAACTGAGGCAAATGGTGGTGGCTAAACAACAAGAAAACTCTATTAAAAATTTTAAATTGTACTTACCAGTGTATCAGCAAGATCAAACTCAGAGGGCCTTTTAATAACAATCTCTGGGTCAGAGTCAGACAAGTCTGAGTTTTCTCCAACTACAAAACATGAAAACAAATTAAGCTAAGCTAACTAAATTCATACTAATGTATGAAACTTTATTTGATCATCAATAATAGATTAATACGAAAGGCATAAAGTTAGCATTTAAAACTCATGACTCAGTAGATCCAAAAATGGCTGAATTTCATGTTTCCAGGAAGAAACATAACATATACAAGCTAATTTAGGGAGCAATGGTGGCAGAGGAGTTAAAAGCCCGCCCTGTAATCAAAAGGTTGAAGGTTTTAGCCCTGCTCAGTCTGTCACAGTCGTTGTGTCCTTGGGCAAGACACTTCACCCTTCATGCCAGGTGGTGGTAGTGGGAGGGATAGGTGGCATCTGTGTACAGCAGCCTTGCTTCAATCAGTGAGTCCCAGGACAGGTGTGTCCACATTGTAGCTAATCACCAGCAGTGTGTGAATGTGTGTGGGTGAATGACTGGTTTTGTTGTGAAGTGTCTTGGGGGGGTTGTAGAACCCTAGAAGGTGCTATATCAAATACAGGCCATTCACCATTTTAATGTAGGTATGCTATTGACTTGGGTGCTTTATGCGTAATGTTATCATTTCACAATTTCAAAATTAGCATTTGTTGAAACTAAGGGAATGTGTGTCAAAATCCAAACAAACATTAGCAGCTTACCATCTTCAAAGTCACTCTTCAAGCAGATGAAAACAGTGATTCTTTGATAAGGCTTGCCAACTTCAGCTCTCCATCAATGTCTGACAAGTTGCAATACTTACCTTAACTGTGATGTTGTATTCAGTTAATGTTACTGTATTTATTTTATTTAAAAGGGACAGTGCAGTTTAACATAGTCCAAGTACAAAACATGAAACTGATGTAACGCACATAAGTTTATAGCTATTGCTAATTTTCAACAATTGTCCCTTGTTGGGCTTACAATCAAAATAGGTGCATTTTACAATAAAAAATACATTTTCATAAAACCAAATTACATCATAAATACAATTACAATTAATAGACAATAATTTAAAATAAAATTAAAATCATTAGTTAAAATGACTACAGCTCTGATTTCCCTTTAACCAAACTTTAACCTTCAATGTAAAGGATCTGATCTCTGTAATCAATTTAATTTCGGTTGGAAGTGTTCCACAGATGGCAAGCCTTTATGGAAAAAGCTGGCTGACCGAATGTAGCTCTGCGATATAATATCTTGCAGTTGCCGTCACCTTGCTCCTAGTAATACGATTACTATCTTGTCTCTGGATGTATCTGTTGAGACACTCTGGGGCCATCCTATTTATACATTTAAAAACTAATTTAAGAAAACACAAATGATTAAAACTCTTAAAAACAAGTACATTATATTTCTTTAAAATGTGACAGTGATGCCACCAAACAGATTTTTTATCCATTATTTCTAAAGATTGCTTATATAAGGATACCACAGGCTGAATTGTAGATGGTGCTGCTTGGGTCCAAACTGTCATACAATATGAAAAATTAGAGAATATCATGGCATGCATAAATAACTGAGCTGCTGAAGTGGGTATATAGTGCCAAATTAACTTAAAACAATTCAGATTAACCTTTACCGTCTTAGAAATCTTCTTTACATGTTTGTCAAACTTAAGATGTGAATCTAAAATTATTCCTAAAAACTTAAAATCTTTGACCTCCTTTATTTCTTCGTTCCCTAACTTGATTTTAAAATCATCAGATGAACTTCGTTTCCTAATAGAAAAACACATAGATACAGTTTTTTTTAAATTCAGTACAAGATGATTTTGTTCCAGGCATTTTTGGACATCATTTAGATGTACCGTTAAGGTGTCTGCTGCTTCGCCAGGTGACTTAGCTGGTACGTGTATAACTCCATCATCTGCATAAAGTTGGCAGTTAGCTTGAGGCCCTCACTTGTGCAGTATAAACTCCACTGTCTGCCTCTTGAAGATTCTTCAGTTTCACAGAGTGATTTCTCACAGAAAACTCAACCCTTCCAGAGTATTCATCAGTGACTGTTGGTTCTCTACCAAGTGAAAATGTTATTAAAATATTGTCAACCTTAAATGTCCATTGAAAAATAAACAAATATTTTGGAATTTCATCTTCCTTCACACCAAGAAGTACATCTTTTCCCTTCTGTACAAACACAAAAGTCACTGCACTGCACCCTGGAAAGAACAGAAGTCACATAATAGAATATCACTGAAATATATTTTCAAGCATTATTGATCATTTTGTAAATTTGCACATAAGAAATGACGCAAACCCATCCACACTAATATCACAATTATCACAGTTTTCACTTAATGTGATATTTTTTAAAAACAGTTTAGGATTTTCTTTTTTAAATCCTAAACTGCTTTCTGGTTATTTAGACATAACATTTTGTTGCGTCTTCACTACTTATGAAGAAATCGCCTCGGAGTCGTCATCCAGATTCTTTTATTATTATTATTATAGAGCAACGCATCCACGCAACTGTCAACCGCTAAGCTAGCACCTGAACACACACCCGGCGTACATCTGTACTTCCGGTGATTTCAAAATAAAAGTTCGAACATTACATCTCCCTTTAACAAACAAAACACTTCTCTGGTAATGAGACTATAGTAACAAGGTGTAAACAGTACACTTCTAGGTTTCAATATGCTATGCTATATATGTATTTTATACATTTTCTTTTTCTTCGAACATTTCAACACTTCTTGTTTCCAAACATTACAACACTTTTTTGTTTTTGTTTTTAAGGTTCTGCTGTATACATATCTAAACATTTTTTTTTTTGGGGGGGGGTGTTACAAATCAATGACCTGTCTTGGCTTTATGGCACGGCCGAATCTGGTGCGAGGGCACGGTTCAGTCATCGTGGTTGGAGATTGGTGGGGAGACCTGGTCTCTGGAACAATGTCTTGAGTGGTTTGGGTGTCGTCATAAATGTCAGTTTGTGTGGGAGTGTGTTTCCGAGGCGAGGTGTCCTGGGCGCTGATGAGGTGTCGGCGATTGCGTCTCAGGAGTTGACCATCACCTGTTTTGATGTGATAGCTACGTGGGGTCTCTGCCGGTTTGACAACAGTAGCTGGCTGCCATGTCCCATCCTCTTGCTGATAGCGTATTAGTGCTCCAGTCTGCGGTGTCGGCAGGAGTCGGGCAGATGTGTCATAATGTCTTTTCTGACGGAGTTGACATTCCTGCCGTCTTTCTTGCGCAAGGCTTTGTGGGGTGACCTGAGGGCGGAGCTGTGTAGTTGTTGAGGGCAGAATGGAGCGCAATCTACGGCTCATGAGGATTTGGGCTGGGGATTTAAGGCCATCGACAGGTGTGTTCCTGTACTCCAGCAAGCTCAAGTAAGGATCCATCTTGTCCTGTTTTGCTTTTGTCAGAATACGTTTTGCAGTTTGGACAGTCTTTTCAGCTAAGCCGTTGCTCTGGGGGTAACGTGGGCTTGATGTAATATGCTGGAATCCCCAGTACTCTGCGAAACGTCTGAACTCTTGTGAGCTGTAACATGGTCCGTTGTCGCTTATGACTTTCTTCGGAATGCCGTGTCTGGAGAACGTGGCTTTCATCTTTTGAATCACAGCTGTCGTAGTGATGTTTGGCAGGCGCTCGAGCTCAAAGTATCTGCTTAAGTAGTCACAGATGACAATGTAGTTTTCAGAGTTCCATGACAACAAATCGGTCCCGACAGTTTGCCATGGGTTCTCTGGGATTTCTTGAGACAGCATGGGCTCCTTTTGGTTGGAGCTGCGATGTGTTTGGCAAATGTCACATTTCATAACTGTCTGTTCAATCTGTTTGTTCATGCCTGGCCAGAACATTATGTCTTGTGCCCTGTGTTTGCTCTTTTCGACTCCAAAATGTCCCGTGTGTATTCGCTGCAGCATGTCTTTTCTCAGTGAGTGCGAAATTATTATTCTTTCACCTTTCAGGAGTAGTCCATCTGCCTCAGTGATTTCATCGCGATGGTTCCAGTACTCACTGACAAGTTGTGGGCACTTTTTGCGTGTCTCTGGCCAGCCTGACCGGATGATGCGTTTGAGGGTTGAGAGTTGCTCGTCTTGGGCTGTGGCAGTTTTGATACATTCCAGTTTCTCTGTGCTCACTGGTGCTGTCTGGATGATTGTGTGTATTTGTGTTTCCATTTCCTCACTTAGTGAGCTGTCACTGTCGCCTATTGACTTTCCAGTGGCTTGTGATCCGACTCAACCGTAATATGACGTCTGTAAATGTAGTCATGAAATCTTTTACAGCCATAGAGGACGGCATAGAGTTCTTTCTCTATTTGGGCGTAGTTTTGCTCTGTTTTGTTAAGCAGCTTTGAAGCGTATGTGACCGGCCTTCCTTCTTGCATGATTGTTGCACCCAGTCCATTTTTCAATGCGTCTACTTGTAGTGTTACTTCCTTTTGAGGGTTGAAATATGCGAGCACTGGCCCTGGTTCAGCAGTGAGGGTGTCTTTGATTTGCTGAAAAGCACGCGCATGTTCTTCTTCCCATTTGAACGGCGTGTCATGGCGCAGCAGCAATCCGAGCGGTGCGCTCATTTCTGCCAGGTTTGGGGCGAATCTGGCGAGATAATTTACCATGCCGAGGATTGTTTCCAGCTCTGCAGCGTTTTCTGGAGGTTCCATGTTTTTGATAGCTTTTACCTTGAGTGGGTCTGGTTTCAGCCCGTTAGTTGTGCGCTTGTGTCCGAAAAAGCTCACCTCTGTAACACAGATGCGGCACTTTTCTGGATTGAGTTTTAAACCTCTCTCTCTGGTGCGGTTGAGTATGGCTTTGAGGTTTTTATCGTGTTCTTCTTTTGTTTTTCCGAACACAATGATGTTGTCCACGATGCCTGCCACTCCTTCCAGGCCTTCATACGTCTCGTCAATCCTCCTCTGGAACTCATCTTGAGCAGACACAATGCCAAAGGGGAGTCTGAGGAAATGGTATCTGCCGAAGATTGTAATGAAAGTAGTCAAAAGTGATGACTCTTCACTTAGCTTGACGGCCCAATAGCCGGAACGTGCGTCGAGGATGATGAAAAATTTTGCACCTGTAAGCTTGTGTGTCACATCCTCAAGGGTGGGGAGTGGATAGTGTGGTCTCATTATGGCTTTGTTTAGAGGTCTTGGGTCCAGGCACAGCCAGAGTTTGGGTCTTTTCGGGTTTTCGCAGATTACGAGAGCGTTGACCCATTTGGTGGGCTCTGTGACTTTTTGGATAATTTTGTCTCTTTCCATATTGTCCAGCTCTGATTTGACCCGATCTCTGAGGGCAAAAGGCACTCTTCTTGGTGGGCACACAACTGGTGCGACAGTCGGGTCCACGGTGAAACTACATTCACCTTGGACTTCCCCGATGCCTTTGAAAATGTCGGAATATTCGCTCATAATGTCTGGTGCTTTGGTGGGTTGCCCTGCTTCCGTGCTCTCTGTTAGTGCGTACACAACCTTAATGAGTCCGAGGGCTTTGCATGCTCTGAAGCCTAATATTGGTAGGCCGTTGCAGTCAACAACATGAAATGTCTGTTCTGATTTTCGGTCTTTGTATCTGCTAATTAACTCACAGTGTCTGTTGACTTTGAGTGGGTGGCCGGCCCCCATAGCCAAACAGTTTGTTCTTGTCCTCCCTGAGTGGAGTTTGTAGCATTTGGAACGTGTTGGCTGGTATGATGTTCGCTTGTGCTCCGGTGTCCAACTTGAAGGTGAGTTTTATCTTATTTGGTCCTAGTAGTATGTCTGCAAACGGACTGTCTCCATTATCCTCAGCAGCTATGGTGTCTATGAACAGCTCTGGCTCTGAATCATTAGCCTCTTGTACAGTGTGCACCTCTCTGTGTCCTGTTTTTCTTTCCACGTTGCTCTTGGATCTGCATACTTTTGCAAAGTGGTTGAATTTTTTGCATTTCAGACACTGCTTTCCTTTGGCTGGGCAATCAGTTCGTTTGTCGTGATTTCTCCCACATGCCATGCAGGCTTTGTTTTGGTGTCTGGAACTTTCACTTGCTTTGCTGGTTTGCGGTAAGTTTTGTGGTCTTGCGCCTTTGCGACGTACGGCATGTACTTCATGGTTGTCGTTAGTCATAGCTTTTAGCTGTGACTGTGCTAGCTCATAGGAACGGGCTATGTCTATAGCTTTCTCTAATGTAAGAGTCCGCCCTTGGCTAAGTACCTTCTCTCTGACGTGAGGAGAGCTGGTTCCAAAAACTATTCTGTCTCTGACCATTTCTTCACTCTTATCATAATCACAGTCTTTAACAAGGAGTTTTAGCTCTGTGACGAAGTGCTCAAAGGACTCACCGCTGTCTTGTGTTTTTTCGTGGAATCTGTATCTGGCGAATATAGGGTTAGCTTTCGGCGTGAGGTATGTTGTGAAGCCGTCGTAATACGTTTGTAGCATCTTAGCTTCGTCTTCTGTTAGGTTCCACGTATTACTTATATCTCGTCCTTTGTCTCCGATCCACAAAAGTAGGAAGCTGCACTTTTGTTCCTCTGACTTGTCTTTGAGTGGTCCAGAAAACATTAGCGCCACATGCTGTTTGAAGCGGCGCCAGGCGTCGGGTAGGTTGGACGAGTCTCAGTCCATTCTCGGGGCTGGTACACCGTAGGCTTCCATTTTCTTCCTTCTTTCTGTTTTCTTTTCTTTTTCTTTTTCTTTTTTTCGAGTGGGTCCGCTGAGGAGTTACTCACTCTGACACCATGTCACCTTATGTACGCAAACACGCGTTGCAACTTCTTATCTGGTGCGCGTCTTTTATTTTGACAGCGAATGCGCACCTGCGAACCACTTATGTGCACCCCTGTAAATAACAATGTTCTGCCGGGTGTGTTGTTGGTTTTCCCTCGATTTCTGAGTCGACAAGCGCCTTTGTTACTGGGACCAGTAATTTTAAGAAAGACCCCCATTAGAACCCATGAGAAATGCAAGAAATGCATTATTGCTCAGTCTGCAATATCTTTCCCAGAACAAACACCAATTGCAAAGAACATACTAAAAATAAACCTGAAAAATCTGTTTAGAACAGCGTACTATGTTGCAAAGAGTGAACTACCACTGGCAAAATTTAGCAGTCTTTGCAAACTTCAAAAAGCAAATGTCCTAGATCTTGGTTCCACTTATCTCTTACCCTTGACTTCAGTGGAAATTTCAATTTCAGGCTCCGACACAGACTGATTCATGTTCTACACAGTTCTTACAAGTTCACAGAAATTTCTGTTGAATTAGAACCAAGTATTTGAGTTGATGATTGTAATTTTTATGCAATGTTGTAATTTGTGTTTCAACAATTTTTTGATTAATGTTTTGTTTCTGTTACAATATTATACTTTAATGTATAATATTGTAAAGGAAACAAAACAGGAAACAAAACATCAATCAAAAAATTGCTCTCTTTTTTATTCAGGCTACTTAAATTTATTTTGGGTTACCAAAAACTGAAGAGTCCCTGCCCGAAGGACTACCAGGGATTTTGAAATTTTGCGAGCCCTGCAGTGTGATAAAGGAGGGCAATGTAAACTCTCTGGCTTTCATAGCTCCAATGTACAACATGGAATGTTTTACACCAACAACAGCAGCACATTGTTAAACCTGGAGCACTGTCACGTTTGTCCTATTGAAACCGCACATTCTTTCATTGCGAAAGTGAACACATGAATGTACTTCATTGCCCTTTTCAAATTTCATTTTTGTGAGCTTTTTGGATACCATTTTTAGCTCACTGTAATTTCAGTAAAAACAAATTACTTTCTTTTAGTTCTGTGTCCAGCTTTTTAGATTTCTCTGAATGTTGCTCGTGATTTGCCCCTTTTGAAAATGTGGAATGTGGACAAAAAATGTGGACATTCCCTTTCAGTAAACGTAGAAACAGTAAAGGTAGAAATCTCAGTATGAATCAATTTTATTGTAAATAGCTCTAATAGGTTAGGTCTTATAGGCCTAACTGTTTAGGCCACTAAACTAAACCCAGTCATAAGACAAATGCACTGATCTAGAGAGGGGCTGCCATAATAGGCCAGTTCAAACTGGGCGAGTCCCCTCACCCTCTGTGCTCTATTTCAGCTTTGCATTGCTTACTGGGTAAGACCCGTAGGATCAGAGATTAAGATTTTTTTAAACACAGGGCCGATCCAGTCTTCCTGTATTGGGGTGCTGGTCCCACAAGATCAACAAATATTAAAATAACACAAAAATACAGGTCATCCACTGCCCTCTGCTGGTGATATCGAAGACACATGTAGAATAGAGCAGAATAGAATAGAATAGAATAGAAAAGCGCTTTATTGTCATTGTACACATACAACTAAATTAAGGTGCTGCCCACCAACTGTGCCACAATAAAATAAAAATAGTAGACAGCAGGAATAAATAGCAAACAGGAGAAATGTCTACAATCAAGACTGATATAAACCAAACATTCAAAAGTCAAAAACCTGCTCAGCCTCCCAGACACTTTTTCCTAAGATGAAATCCTAAAAAAAACATATCAGCAAGTTCTATTTATAAATTAAGCATTTGGTGGACTTCATTGACAGCTAATCACACATGCCCTGTGAAGTTCTTGTAAAGGTACATGCACAGTTTTATGCATAGATGTGCGTCCTTTTTTTTTCTTTAGTTTTGCTTCTGAAGTTTCTCTATGAGGTGAACACTGATGAAAGCAGACACCATGATGATCAGACCAACAGAGAACACGACTGTCTTCACCATACAGAAGGAGACACCGTCAGAGAAACTCTCAGAACCTGAAACACAGAGCAAAAGCAGACTTTGACTTTACAGCACATTGGGAAAGGATAAAACCAGCAATACCTCTCACTGGATGTGGATACCATTTGATTCAAAATGTAATTGTCATTATATATGTTTTACAGTCTGTAATAGTAGAAAACAGGAGGAGTGATACACCTGCTTAGGGATGGGTATCGAAAACCGGTTCTTGTTGAGAACCGGTTCCCACTGTTTCAATTCCTTGGAATCGTTTGCCATTTTTGCAAACGATTCCCTTATCGATTCCAGTCGCCCCAAATGACGTCACCACGTTGCGGAGCGTACCTGGCAGGAAACACGGCGCCTAAGCGGCTCAAACGCTTAAAAGTTTGTTTATACTTTACGAGAACGGATTGTCATCCGTTCAGGGCAACTTGCAATACTTGCAAAGTAGATATTTCATTAAGGGAGGAAACACTACGAATATGCAAAAGCATTTGCTCACAAAACACGCGATGAACTTAAATGAATGTCTTTAATTCCGCTCCGGACTCGTGAATCTCAACCCAGCAGCAGCAGCGGTAACGTTTGCACGTCATCTCCCGTTAATGCGGCAGGTAAATAATCAACTAACAGTGCATATTATGTTAGCGCGATCTGCTTTATTACAAAACCTTCCATTGTGCATTTAGGTGACCATGATGAGAGAGACAGACAGAGTCTGACTGGCGCTCGCTGGCAGTTGTCGCTGCAGTCTACCGGTAGCATCTCTTTTCAGGCCCGCATGTCACCGAGCAGTGACTAGTTTGTGGTCAAAGCCTTGCAGCCATTTGCCACAGCAGATGGTAAGTGAATGTGTTTAATTGTAGGCAGGGACATTACTGGATATTCTTGTGTAATTGCTACAGAATAATTTATGTTATACTTTGTTATTGCTACAGAAGAATATTTATTTTATTATTTTACAATTTTCCCCGGGGACCCTGTGACACCCCATTGAAGAGCCGTAGGCTGTGGATCTCTTAAGATCTCACTGTTGGGTTTGTAAGGCCATGTTACTCCTAAATTTCTATCTTGTTGAAAAAGAAGATATAAAACAGTTCTAAGCTAATCGACCTTAGTGTTCTCCTTTTTAAAAACATCGATAAGAGAATCGATAAAGAATCGAATCGTTAAACAGAATCGAAAATGGAATCGGAATCGTTAAAATCTTATCAATACCCATCCCTACACCTGCTGCTGTCAGACCTGCAGGTATCAGGCTGTGATGTTCTCCTTTATAGTGGACAGAAATTGCTTTTTTTGGAGTGGCACAAATAATTTGTGTGGCATCTTATTGAATGCAGAACAGCTGATTCACAATTCAAGTATTTAAGGCCCTTCCTACATTCAAGTATTTGGACTGGATTGTGGATGCTTTCTATCACAATGAAAAGACATGTAGTTAGACATGGGGACAACATGCAAACATCACATAGCAAGTCCTTTAAAAATCTGGTTATTTCAGCTTTTCATTCATTATTATGACATTTATTCTCACCTGTCTCTGTTTCACAGTAAGATTTGAGCACCTTCATGGTTTGATTCCAGCTCACTTGGTTGCTGTGATTACAGAAAATGGTGTCTTGGTGCAGGTAAACACTTAAAGAGGAAAATTTTGTTGTGGCCTTCACATCCTTTTCTCCTGCATGAGAGCAGATTTTACCATCACATCTAAAACTACTGCTGATGTTAAAGTCCACTGTGCTGCAGGTCACAGTCAGGTTACAGGAGTCTGAGCTGGTGGACACAGGGTCCACTGTCAGGTCAGCAGGAGCCACTCGATCTGGGGAACAACGGGTGTGAAAGTATTAAAAACAGGTCTATGATATGTTAACACTTCAAAATAATAATGAAAAACAAAACCTACCTTGAACTATGACCTTGTATTCAGCCACCCTTTGCTCTTGTTCGCCGACCACAACTGCTTTATAATCTCCACTGTCACTGTGTTGTACTTTCTTTAATTTCAAAGAGCAATTTTGTCCAAACAACTCAGCCCTTCCTGCATATTTCTTATACACGAATGGATCTCTATTAAAAACACATTTAGCTATATTGTTACTGGAATTACATTTCCAGAACAAATCTGTCTGTTCGTCAAGTTTAACAGGTTTCTCTGTATCCAGGTGTAAGTCCTTTCCATGCAGCACAAACACATGTTGGAGACCTAAAAGAAAAGGAAAAACAAAACATATCAGTCATGAACATCCAGCTCCATTTATGTTAAATCAAACACAAATGCAACACAAAAAGGACCTGACACACACGGCATTGCAGTGCTGTGAATGTTTTGGTTTGTTTTTTATTATATTTTTTTTCACCACAGCTTTTCACCTGCCTTCTGCTGCTCTGCACACCTCACAAAGCACTTTGGTCAGGTCCTGGTAGCCTACTCGCACAGGGGGAGGCATGAGTGGATGATGGAGACCATCTTTGTTGGTCAACCTCCCCTGACACCACCTGCTGCTCCTCCCTATTGTTTGATTATTTTCATTATTGTTTAGTCACAGCTAACTGCTTGAGTTTGTAGCATCCACCAAACAATAATCAGTTTCACATTTCAGATAAAGCTGTTGTGGAAAACCTGAACTTGTCATGAGATACAGCTTCCATCTCACTTCGGACAGCCCACCTCTCATATCTTCAGATATGATCAAATATATGACACCAATCTAGTCTTACTACTAAATTAACAGCTGCGAAAGAGTTCCAGCAATCTTTCATTCTAGTTTATACGTCAACCAAAGGTCAGGACATAGTTAGGATTACTTTGAAAGTTGCATTCTTGGCCTCGCACACACTTAAAAAAACATATTTGTAATTTTTTTGTCCACCCGCACCTGCAACTTTCTGATTCTCTGATTTAGTGCTCAGTGAGATAGAATTATTATAGTGGGTAACAGTTTTTTTTTATTAGTGTTGATGTTGTAAGTGTTGTCACCAAATTTAACCAAAAATCATCAATGAAGGAATCAACCATGAAAAATGAAAAGAAGACTGAGATGAAGTTATACAACATTTAAAAGCCTTAATCTTAACCTTTCAGACCCAAACTGTCTGTTTCCAGTCTGTAACTCCTCCTATCCTTCACCACTGTCAAACACTATTGCATCTTGATAATAACTGTTTTTTGGTAGTAAATTAAGTTTCTATTTCACTACTACAACAGATGGCGGATGTAAGTCCGTTCCATGAAGTACAAGCACATTTTCAGACCCTATAAAGACCTGAAGAGACACGTAAGACGTAAAGTCTTCTACTCACACCTCATTTGTTTTAATTATTTGTATAGTGTTTGTTTTTATTATGATTGAAAATTAATGGGGAACTAGTTGCTTTAAAATGATTTATTAAGCAGCTCTTTTACCTCTTTTATAGCAGGGTGAGATTTTACACAGTTCACAGTGTTGTTAAGAGGTCAAAATATGAAAAGTTGTTAGCAGTTGCTCCTCATCTGTGCCTGAAATCAGCCTTAAACTGTGATGTTGTTTTGAACTTTTCAGATAAATGTATCTTATACTCTTTGCTTTAAATAGCAAACATATAACTCATATAACAGGACAGTGCTTAATAATTCTCAAGATTCTCCATTTACACTACTTCTCTTTTATTAATTCAATAGCACATCTTCACCCAGGACAGAGAACTATTTTGAAAAACATTATCTGAGACACAATGACATTTCTTCCACAGTGTTTTTTTCCTCCCCTCTCACCAAAAACAAAATTGGCCTGTTAGGACACACTGGTTTACACGGGTACAGAAGCTCATTGGATGTGCTTTGGATGTGTTGGTTCTATTTCCTTTCACAACCAGGAAACAGAGTCACTGCAAGAAAGAGGAAGTGACTATTTTTAGATTGACTAACTTGTCAGAGCTTATTCAGCCTGTCAAAGACACAGCTCTGATTAAACTCTTGACTAATGTAGTTCGAGACATTAATCAAGTCTTTTACCCGCTGCAAAAAATGAAAGATACTTTTTGCAGAGAACACTATTATAAAAGAAAACATTTGCACTTTTCGTCTGTCAGTTATGTCCCTGTTGAAGTAAAGAAGCAGTTGTTATATACTGCTACTATATGTGTGCTAATATTTAGACATTTTTTCCTACCTTCAGCCTCACTGCAGGACAGCAACACAAGAATCACAAAGAAAAACATTCTAGAGTCTCGAGGTTTCTCTGAAATGCAACAACGTGGAAGTATTTTATACCACTGACAGCAGAACAGGGTCAGCCCCTTCTCACAGCTGCGTTCTTCTTCTACACAGACCAACAGTGCAAAAGTGAACTATCTTTGAGCTGTGCTAGTTTTAGCTCTGAGATAACCCTAGTTTTACAGTAACACTGCCTTTGAGCAGAAAGAGACGACAAAACAGAAGCCATGACTCAGTCTGACAGTATCAGCCTGCAGGAACAAACTTATTGATTTCTTCCTGCAGATTTTTGGGGTCATGTGTGAGAGTTAGTGAGCTAATGTGCGAGTCCCGTGCACTGCAAGTCACGGTGAGATTACAGGAGTTTTTAAACAGAGAGTCCAATCAGGCCAATCAAAGCAGAAGATGTAATATGATGATCTGAATGCATGAATTGACTTCATGAAATATCAGATGTCTGTGGGTTTTTCATTGATAATGTAAAATTCTGGATTCAGTGCTTGCTGGATTTAGCCTGTACAATAGCTATGAACATCCCCCAAATCCCCCCAAACAAACATAAATGAGAACAGTTTATATATTAACAGCTAAAAATAAAAATTTTAAACGTATTATCTCCCACATCACAAGTCACTCGGTGCCCTCTTCTGGTCACATTGAGGAAAGTTCAGGGTTCAGAGATGTTAATCCTGCATCGTGGAAAAGAAATCAGAAACACACTCCAGCCGATCCAAGACAGAAGAAACTTGTATTTAAGAAAAAACTTTAAAAAGTGATACATAACCTTTATTTTTTATAAATTATTCAGCACTTTTATCACAAATGTCTTTTCTGACCCATTTTGACTTGACCATGTTTATACGTCGTATAGCCTTAAAAATCTTAATGTGTGTGTGTACCTGTTTGAGGATGGGTTAACTTTGTATTATATTTGATTTGATTTGACTGTATCTTTTCTGTTAAGGATTGTTCTTTGGTTAAAGGATTTGTTTATGTAATTTTTAAGGTATTCTTTTCCTTTTTGTGTATAATCCTGCTGATTTTATCCCCTTTGCATCCAGGCTGAGAGCTGAATGTAGTGGAGGGTCTTCTATGTGTCTGTGTGTGGTGCTGGGTTCCCTCACAATTGAATGCATGTGCACAAGTGCCTGCAGTGATCCATTTATTTTTATTTGTTGAATCCATCTCCCCCTCATGTTGACCATTCTCAGCTGCTGGTAAGCCTCAGTCCTGAACTCTCCTTCCCTTTGTGGTTTGATGTGTAGAGTTTGAAAAATGTTTTTTTTCTATTAATAAAGTTAAACTTTTGAAAGGTGGGATCACGTCTCTCACCTCATCTTAGTGCACCTTACTGAAGCTTTTACACATTTCCTTGGGTCACATTCCTAAGGTGGTGTTGTTGACAATTTTTGGCTTCCCAAAACATGGTGGGAATAGTGAGTGTGCAAATATGCAAATGTCTATACTTACAAAACATTTGCAATACCTAATTTTGAGCTGTATAACACAAAAATCTGCATAAAAATTTGCAAACCCCCAAAACGTGTTAACCTGTGTAGTTATCTACCACTGGTGTCTATAACTTCAAATTTTTCTAAAATTATATTAGTTATATGCGTTAGTGGAAATCTCCTTCTCTATTTTTGCTTCTTAATCTTCTCCATAATGTGGACACTGATGACAGCAATCACCATGATGATCAGACCAACAGAGAACACGACTGTCTTCACCACACAGATGGAGATACCTGCAGACATGAGCAGAAATAATGAAACACACTAAGTAAATTCAAAGTACAGTTTCTTTTGTCTGACTCAAGAAATGTTTTACATTTCAGAAATACAGGTCATTTATTTTTCAGTGTCTCCAAAGTGTATTCAGCATTCCAGAGGAAAAAATGAGTGTTATGAAACGGCTGTGTGCAGGCAGGAAAAAGACCCAAAGTGCAGACTCCGGAGACAAACATGAACTTAAACAGCTTTAATGCTGAACTCAAAAGCAACAAACTTCCAAATAAACTTACGCAGGCAGGCAGGCAGGCAGGCAGACAGAACACACAGCAAGATGAGGGTAAATAAGGGTAGATCACGACACGAACACAGAGAAACACAAGGCTTAAATACACAGAGGGAGCAATCAGGGAATGGGAAACAGGAGGGAAACAGCTGGGGCAACTCAGGCCTAACGAGACAAAGGAAGCAAAACCAGACACATTAACATAAGACATGGACCTTCAAAGTAAAACAGGAAACATAACACAGAGACGCAGACTTGACACGGGGATACAGCAACTATGGATGACAGACAGAAAACCAGAACATTAAAACTCTAACAAAACCCACACAGAGAACCTAAACTAAGAATAAACCTATAACCCATAATATAATGAAATAAACAAAATCAAAGAACCAAAACCACAAAACACTGGGTCGATGACCCAGGCACCCTAACATGAGCCTTTATTGTGACTGATTTAGATTCCAAACAATATACAAAACCAAAACTTCAGACAGGAAGCATCACTAGGAAACTCACAGGCCTGACAGCAAACAATACAGAGCACAGCAAGTGACACCATGACAAAGGACACTGAAGTTTATATACAGTTAGGTCCATATATATTTGGACACTGACACATTTTTTTTTTAATGTTTGCTGAAACATATTCCAATTAAAGTTATATGGATATGGACATAATGTTCAGACTCTCCGCTTTCATTTGAGAGCATCCACATTCAAATTGGATGAAGGGTTTAGGAGTTTTAGCTCCTTAACATGTCCCACACACTTTTTAAAGGAGTCAAACGTAATTGGACAATTGACTCGAAGGTTATTTCATGGGCAGGTGTGAGCAATTGCTTCATATTTTGTTATCAATTAAGCAAATAAATAGCCTGGAGTTGATCTAAGGTGTAATGCTTGCATTTGGAAAATTTTGCTGTGAACAGACAACATGCAGTCAAAGGAGCTCTCCATGCAGGTGAAACAACATCCTTAAGCTGCGAAAAAAGAAAAATCCCATTTGAGAAATTGCTACAATATTAGGAGTTGCAAAATCTACAATTTGCCAACCAAGAGAACAGCAAACTCCAGGATGTAGGAGTATCTACGTCTACCATAAAGAGAGGAAGGGCCCACAAACAAACAGCAACTGAAAGCCTCTGCAGTAAAAACCTGGCAGAGCAACAAAAGGAGAAAACCCAGCATCTGGTGATGTCCATGAGTTTAAGACTTCATGGTGTCATTTCCAGTAAAGTATTAGAAATTAACATTTTATTTTCAGTATTTTAACTTTTCCAATTACTCTTGAAATGCCTCTGAAATGAATTGATTGTGAGGAACTAAAATGATTTCATCCCTCGCATTTTATACAGTCTTTTTATTTAATCCACTAAGTTAAATTTTAAAGTCTGCACTTCAATTACATCTGAGTAGTTTCATTTAAACTCATTGTGGTAATGTACAGAACCAATTTAGGTTGGCCTAATTTGGTTCTGACCGGGTTGTTACAAATGAATGATTTTATTTAATAGACATGAACAGGAGCATCAGAGATTGTGATTTTCCGAGCAGGTTTTGTTGTCAACTTTAAAAATCTGATCTGATCCATCGGTCTTACACTCTAGTAATCAGAATATTTTCGATTTTGGATTTTCTCATCAAAAGAAAAATAATAAATCTGTCAAATTTGGTACAGATTTAATTTTTCTCATGTAATCAGTATTCAAAAAAACCTATACCAAATGCAGCCTATGTATGAGTATGTATATGTATGAGGAAAACAGAGTTAATTATTCTTCAAGCAGTCAACTACTACTAAGGTATTTAGCACAGGTTTTGAGATTGTAATTAAAATTGTATTCCAGATCAATAGAAGCAGACACAAGCTTCAAAATACCTGGTAACTTTTGAATGGATGTGCTCAATATGGGTCAGCTCATTGGTTGCAACTGTCCCACCAAATGGTCAAGACATGACTTTGCAAAATGTACAAATGAATGTGATGTCTTTGAATCTTACCTGGTTTTTCCTTGCAATAAAGTTTGATCTCCTCCTTAGTCTGTTCCACGCTCACTTGGTTGCTGTGATTACAGATGATGAAGTCTTGCTGCAAATAGACAACGAGATTGGAAGAATAGGTTTTGGCCTTAAAGCTTCCACTTTGTACCAGAGAGCAGTTTTGGGCATCACATGTCCAAATGCTGCTGATTTGAGAATCCACTGTGCTGCAGGTCACAATGAGGTTTCAGCAGTGTGAGCTGCCGGACACAGAGTCCACTGTCAGGTTAACTGGAGACACTGGATCTGAAGAGTAACAGGCATGAAGAGATTTAAAACAGGTCTGTACCTTATCAACATTTCAAAAGAAAATTGTAAAACGGGATCTACCTTGGACTATGACCTTGTATTGAGCTACATTTTGGTCTTTTCCCTGAACCACAACTGCAGTATAATCTCCACTGTCACTGTGTTGTACATTCTTTAACAGCAAAGAGTAATTTTGTCCAAAGACCTCAACTCTTCCTTCATATTTGTCAAACACGACTGGATCATTATTAAAACCATATCTAGCTACATTGTTAGTTTCATTAAATTTCCAGAACAAAACAGTTTTTTTGTCTAGCACAACAGATTTCTTTATATCCAGGTGTAAGTCCTTTCCATGGAGGAGAAACACATGTTGGAGCCCTAAAAGAAAAACAACAAACCTGATGTCAGAATCATCTTATTAACATGCAACTGGAAGTCTCTCAAATTAAATACAGTAGATATTTTTTTCTTTATTTTTATTATTGTTTTGTCAACAATTTTATATAATCTGTTTATGTTTATAATTAAACATATTTATTGGTGTAAATATGTTTAATTGCTATTCAGCTGTAATAAAACACCCTTACATCAATCAGACATCTCTAAAATGAATATAGATTTGTGTGTAACTTGCCACACATCGTCCTTCAGTTACATTTTGTCTAGATCATTTCCAACAATAAAATATGGACTTCACAGATTAACCTTTTGAAAATCAGTTCCTATTAGAAGTTATGACTTCCACACAACTTTGGATGGTGCACCTCTAATATCTAGAGCTCATTAAACTAACCAAACTGAACATGTTATTTTTTTTTTCAGTTTGGTTAGTTTGTGCTTCCCTCCATGACAGAAATAGGGAAGCTACACCCCCAAACCTGTACAGAATGTGTTTGCTCCCAGACCACGTCAAAGAACCAAACCAAAAATCAGCAATGAAGGAATCAGCCATGAAAAATGAAATGAAGACTGAGATAAAGTTATAAAACATTTGAAAGCCTTACTCTTATTCTTTCAGACCCTAACTGTCTGCTTCAACATTACACAGTATTTCTTGTCTATCAAAAAAAATAATAATAATAAAAAATTAAGTTTAAAAGTAAAGACTAATTTTGTCTAAATAACTCAGCCTGTCTTTCACATCTGTCAAACACTATTACATCTTCATAATAATAGTTACCAACATTGTTAGTGGTAGTAAATAAGGTTTCTTTTTGTCTACTACAACACATTTCTTTATGTCCACATCAGGGCTGGACTGGAACAAAAATTCGGCTAGGCATTTTGACTTGAGACCGCCCATCAGGTATTATAGGAAAAGCCATAAAGCCTTTGAATGAAAACAAATCCTGTTGTACGGGACAAATCGCATTCCTTTTCACCTCAATACAGACACCTCAATACCATTTTCTTCTGTTTGTCTGTGTTAAGATTGCTTTCAGAGCCTTTGCCCTAGCAAGGGGCTGCACCGACCTCCTCGGCTGTTCCAGCCCAATCCACCGCCTCTCATTGTTTATACAGTTACAAAACAAACAAACAAACAAAAAAAGATCAGACATGCCCATCGGGCAATTGCCGGGTGGTCCGATGGTCAGTCCAGCTGTGGATATTGTGATCCTCTGAGCAGGTTTTGTTGTCACCTTTAAAAATCTGATGTGAGTTTCTGCCGTCAGTCTTACACTCACTCTAGTAATCAGAATGTTTTAGATTTTGGATTTTCTCATTAAAAAACGATGAGAAATCTGTCAAATTTGGTGATATATATATGAAATTTTTCTCATGCCGATCAGTATTTTCAAAAACCTATATGAAAATTCAGCCCATGTATGAGCAAAACAGAGTGAATTATTCTTCAAGATTGGTTGCAACTGTCCCACCAAAGGGTCAAGACATGATTTTGCAGAATGTACAAATGAATGTGATGTCTTTGAATCTTACCTGGTTTTTCCTTGCAATAAAGTTTGATCTCCTTAGTCTGTTCCACGCTCACTTGGTTGCTGTGATTACAGACAATGAAGTCTTGCTGCAAATAGACAACGAGATTTGAAGAATAGGTTTTGGCCTTAAAGCTTCCTCTATCTACCAGAGAGCAGTTTTGGGCATCACATGTGAAAATACTGCTGATATGATAATCCACTGTGCTGCAGGTCACAATGAGGCTACAGGAGTCTGAACCGCTGGACACAGAGTCCACTGTCAGGTTAACTGGAGACACTGGATCTGAAGAGTAACAAGCATGAAGAGGTTTAAAACAGGTCTGTACCTTATCAACATTACAAAAGGAAAATGAAAACAGAGACCTACCTTGGACTACGACCTTGTATTGAGCTACCCTTTGCTCTTGTCCTCCAACCACAACTGCAGTATAATCTCCACTGTCGCTGTGTTGTACATTCTTTAACAGCAAAGAGTAATTTTGTCCAAAGACCTCAACTCTCCCTTCATATTTGTCAAACACGACTGGATCATTATTAAAACCACATTTAGCTACATTGTTAGTTTCATTAAATTTCCAGAAAAAGTCAGTCTTTTTGTCAAGTACAACAGATTTCACTACATTCAAGTATAAGTCCTTTCCACGGAGGAGAAACACATCTTGGAGCCCTAAAAGAAAAGAAAAACAACAAACCTGATGTCAGAATCATCTTATTAACATGTAACTGGAAGTCTCTCAAATTAAATACAGTAGATATTTTTTTCTGTATTTTTATTATTGTTTTGTCAACATTTTTATATAATCTGTTTATATGTTTATAATTAAACATATTTATTAATTTTTGTTGTGGTATTTTTCACCACAGCTTTTCACCTGCCTTCTGCTGCTCTGCACACCTCTCAAAGCATTTTGCTCAGGTCCTGGTAACCTACTCACACAGGCGGAGGCATGATTGGACGATGGAGACCAGCTGTGTTGGTCAGCCTCCCCTGATTCCACCCTATTATTTGATTATTTTCATTACTGTTTTGTCAAATCTAACTGCTTGCGTTTGTAGCACCCACCAAACAATAATCGGTTTCACACGTCAGATAATGCTGTTGTAGAAAACATGAACTTGTTATGAGATACAGCTTCCATCTCTCTTCAGACAGCCCACCTCTCCTATCTCGAGATATGACCAAATATATTAAACCAATCAAGTCTTATTAAATTAACAGCTGCAAAAGAGTTACAGCAATCTTTCACTCTAGTTTATATATAAACAAAAGGCCAGGACATAGTTAGGATTACTTTGAAAGTTGCATTTTTAAACTTTCTGACTTTTTCTCTTATTGTGCTAAGTGCTCAGTGAGATAAAATTATTATAGTGGGTAATTAAAAAAATATTAATATTGATTTTGCAAGTGTTGTGACATTTTTGTTACAACACTTGCAGGTGATTTTTTTAATCATCAATACAAGAATCAACCATGAAAAATGAAAAAGTGACTGGGATAGATTTATAAAACATCTGGAAGCCTTACTCTCAGCCTTTTACAGCCTTTAACTCAGCCTGTCCTTCACATCTGTCAAACACTATGACATCTTGATAAAAATGTTTTTTACCAACATTGTAGTAAATTAAGTTTCCTTTTGTCTATTACAACAGATTTCTTTATGTCTACATGTAAGTCCATTCCATGAAGTACAAACACATTTTCAGACCTTATAAAGACCTGAAAAAAAGACGTAAGACATAAAGTCATGTACTCACACCTCGTTTGATTTAATTATTTTTTTAGTGTTTTTCATTATGATTGGAAATTAATGAGCAATTAGCTGTTTTACAGTTAATTATTAGGCACCTCTGATACAAAGTTATGTGTTGTAAATAGTTATATATTGGACCTGGGCAAATAAATATAACTTAAAAAACCCCCAAAACAAATCTATGTCCAAACAACAGTATGTTCATCAATGCCATGGAATTCTGTAATATCAGCAATACGTCCCTTCTTTTCTGCTCAAACAAAGAAGTAATACATACCAATACAGCATCAAATCTTTAATAAATTTCTGTATCTGTTAAGAGATTTTCAAATGTTTCAAGTATTATTCCCACTTCTATTCATATGTTATTGAAAGTTTATCTTTAATTTCAGTGTTAATAGTTGTTTACCCATTTATTCTTTCCATTTAATCATATTTTACTGCTTCACTAGAAGTGAAGCTGAAGTAAAGACAAAAGCATAGTGTTCTCAGATATGATTTACCCAGGACATCTCCTCTGTACCTGGCTCTCTACGAGCCGTTTCACTCCCAGGAAGGGGAGAGCAGGACGTTCTTATCTATACACTCCCAAATACCAAGAGGGGCCCATTCTTCAGCCACACACACACACACTCTGAGATCATACACACACACACACACATACTCTGAAACGCTATAAATAAAGAACTGCCGCATACGCTGGTTGTGAGCCTGAGACAGCAGCGCTCACCCAGCGTGCGCACGTTGTTACCATCTAAACTGTTTTGAGTGTCTTTATTTCGCCTGAAGAATATCTTGTTTAAATATTTACTCCTTACATTTATTTGGTCCTCCGAGCCGGATTAGGACATTGAATTTTAACTAATTTTGTGCTCCAACAGAGTGACCTCGTCGTTTCCTGGATTCGTGAACCCACGCTGCAAAGTCTGTCAGCCTGTTTCTAGTGAAACAGTAAAGACCAACTACGTGAATTCGCCGTTGGCCAGCGTTTTTAGCAAGAGGTCCACGATCCCAGGGAGCGAGGAGGATTCTCTCTGACCGGCATTTTCATCCGAACCAGGTGAATATAAACACTCAAGAACACATTGCGGCTAAAATCGGTTTTTAGATTGACACGGTTCTTAAAAGACTCGTCCTTTAAGGACTGGAAGTCAGGGATCTCACTCTTATGAGTGAAAGGACTCGCCTGTAAGACGGAACTGGCAGTCCCCTGGGGGACTCGTTCCGCAATTAAAAGGCTGGAAGTCAGGGATCTCACTCTTACGAGTGAATGAAAATAAAGGGATCTCACTCTCACGAGTGAATGAAAATAAAGAACGTGTCAATTAAAATAGGATTATAGTACCGCGTGTGAAGTTCATGTGTTGTTGAAGAGTGAGTGACCTTTTGAATAGAAACAACAGGTTTCTGCACCACTCTTACTGTTTCCTGTGTTGACCGATGTACTGGTGAGAAGGGGTCAAAGGTTGCGCTTCAACGCATAAAATTAAGGCCGCCCTGGGTCTAGACCAGGGTAGAAGGCTGCCTTAATAACCTCCCCCGACTCTAATATCAGCGAAGGTCACACAGAGTGTATGTTGGCAGTATTAATAAATAAAAGCAAAACAAGGTGTTTCCAAATAAAATAAATCAAAATAAAATATAGGAAAAATAAAGTGTAATAACCAAAAGGTTAAATTAAATTGGAGCTTCTCTTTAGGGTATTCTAAATTGATAATAGAAGGATAACAACCTGTAAACTGGTATTAACAATGAAATATAGTTGGCAGGACGACCGTGCCTAGAATGGATAGAATGCATGAAACCAGATAACTCACACAAACACATATTAAATGAAATAGAGAGATGCATAAGGTATATTAAGGTTGTGTCATTGTTCAGCCAAAGAAAGTGTGTGAAAAGGAAAATGTCTCCAGCTTGGGAAAGGGTGAGACTGCAGCTCACCCTCAGCCCTTGGTGGACACAAATAAAATATTGTAATATACTATTGCTGTTATATAAAAAGATAATAACATTAATAATGAAATAATATTAAATATGAAGAGGCACCTCAGTCAGTTGTGATGTGAGGTGGATAATTGTTAAAAGTAATCTGTATCAAGCTTAAGGTTTGCTCAAATTCAGTATAATGACATATGAGATGAAGAAAATAAAGAAAATATGTAAACTAATTAAGTGCATAGAGACACTTGACCCGCTTGTAAACCTGTCATCCTAGATGAGATTTTGTTAAGATGAAGAGCAAACCTATACTACCAAGCTAATGAGCAAGATACACACTTTTTATTTTGTATTAATTTTTTGTTTTTCAGGGCAGAAGCTGCATGATATTAAAAGCTCACACATGCAGCAGTCTGTGATCTCAGTTTTTTCTCTCACACTTCTGCTTTGTTTCTGAAAGCAGTTCCTTTTCTTTTTGTGTCCCAACTCGTGTGTAAGGCCTTCATGCCATCAGCAACTTGTTTTTGTTTGTTTCTTGATGTTGCTTGAGTGAGGAATACTGTGACTTCTGAAACAGCTCTCTTCATGCAACTTCATGCTTGATGATGATAATTTCAGAGCCAGCTGAGAGCTGGGTTGAGAGCGATGCTTTGTTTTAAGTGACAAAGCAGAAAAGTTAAACTTAGTTTGTTTTTGTTTGTTTGTTTTGTTGGTTTGAAAAACAAATCTGTGATCATACTTGAGGATCACAGTGACACGAAATGATTAGGCACATGATTTACTGATGCCTAGTTTAAGAGCTGTGAGCTACGAGCTGTAAGCAATGCAAAGTTTTTCCCAACTTAGAAGTTTGACATATGTAACATGTATGAGATATATGAATTATTTTAAAACGAAATAGAAATTGTCCAAAATGCCTTAAGAAAATATGTGTGCCTGTGGTATGTGTGTAACAGGAACTACATGCCCATAAAAGGAGCTGACTGTGTCAAGGACGCAGACAGACAGAGAGACACACAGACAGTTAGTATGTTTTTTCAGCAGTACATCATTTTGCAAAAATTTGGCAGAATAGAGGTATGATTACTTCTACTGGCAATCCAGTGCAACATGGAAATCTTTTAAAGGCACAGCTAAAAAATGATTTGATGACCTGTAATGGTAATCCAATACTACCAAAATCCCTACACAAAACAGCAGCATTAGTGACACACGGTTCCACTCATGTGTCAACCGGAGGGAGATGGTAGATATAATCTCTAAACATCCCTTTACTCAAAAAATTTTGAAAATTCAGCAAAAGAATTTGTAAGAACATGCATGATATGTCAGAAGCATAATGCACAAGGGAATTTAAGACCTAAGAGAGGTCATTTTCCAACACCGCCACATCCTTTCCACACAATCCACATGGATTTCATTCAATTACATAAACACCAACAAGTGGAATACGCATTAGTAATAATAGACGTGTTCTCAAAATGGCCAGAAATCTACCCAGTAAAGAAAGCTGATGCGATATCTGTAGCCAAATGTTTATGTAATCATTTTATTCCAACATATGGAATACCAAGCCTTATAAGATCTGATAATGGCACCCACTTTGTGAATGATGTAATAGACAGAGTGTCTGAAGCTTTAGGCTTCAGCATAAAACACCACTGTTCATACCACCCACAAAGTGCAGGATTAGTAGAAAGAACTAATGGCACTATAAAACAAAGATTAAGAAAGTGTATGGAAGAAACAGGAAGACCATGGCCTGAATGCATAGGTCTAGTAAAAATGTGGATGAGATTAACACAAAACTCACAGAAACTAACACCATTTGAAATAGTACACGGGAGACCATTTCCCCTGCCAATCACCAGTGAACCCATAGATAAATCTATAAGAGAAACGACTCTAGCCGAATGGATGACAAGACTGTTAGAAAATAAAGAAATAGTCTTGGCTAACAAACTGCCGAGTGATTCTCTTCCAGTTTCTTGCAGGTTGAAACCAGGCGACTGGATCCTGATTAAAGTACTCCAAAGGAAAAACTGGAGCTCTCCAAGGTGGGAAGGCCCCTACCAGGTCCTGCTCACCACACCCACAGCATGCAAAATTGCTGAACGACCCTCGTGGATTCATCAAAGCCACACCAAAAAGGTTGAACCAATCCGAGAACCACAAACTCCCGAGCAGAAAAGTGAGCAATAAAGTCTAGACTGCAGACCGCTCTAACCTCTGGTGTTCACTTGGTGGGGAGAAGGGCTATCAGTGGCAACACTGAGACACTCGCTCCTCTTGCTGGGTGTCTACTCATTGGAGGCCAAGGGTGTGTCCACGGTCGAGAAGAGGAGAAACGCTCACAGAGGGAGACCTGATGGAGATGGAAATACTAAATGCAAACCAGGATGCCCCTGAGGGTGAGAAACCGCACAGACGACGTCGATGCTGGACAAGAGGATGCCAACTGACCACTGTCACAACGATGTGTTCCATGCTCGTGTTCACAGTATTCTTATCACTGGCCCTGGTAGGCATGAACACGGCCTGCACCAGCAACCCATGTGACCCACACTGCCCGAGGATTTACCGGCAGGCTCCAAATGTGACGTGCCCTGAAAGGGGAACCATTTTTAAGCTGCAGCCTATGCCCAGAAGAACGCGCAGCGCAACGAGAAACAAAGAAGTGGAGAACAATGCTGCACCTTCATACCTAACAACACTGCAGCTGACGGCAGTCTGACCAGAGCCCTGGAAAGACTGAAGACCCTGAATGAGAGAATGAAAGAACATTCTGGAGTGGACACTTCCATGTGGGACAGCTGGATGGACATGTTTGGAAAGTACCGCAGCTTAGTGTCATCAATCCTAGTGTCAATAGCTGTTTTTGCAGCCATATTGACCCTATGTGGCTGTTGTTGTATTCCCTGCATAAGATCCATGATCAACAGACTGATAGCCACAGCTATTACACCGGACCCTGTCGGCCAAAAAGAAATTATGACACTGCTGGAGCACGCCGACACTGACTTAAACACCGACGACGAAGATGAAGAAACAACCTGTAACTAAAAGAAAAAAGACACTCCTGTTAATAATGAAGCAACAGTTAAAAATGCACTGTCAAGAGACTGTATGCTGATAAAAGTTAAAATGTGTAAAACAAATTAACAACAGGAGGGATATGTTAAGAGATTTTCAAATGTTTCAAGTATTATTCCCACTTCTATTCATATGTTATTGAAAGTTTATCTTTAATTTCAGTGTTAATAGTTGTTTACCCATTTATTCTTTCCATTTAATCGTATTTTACTGCTTCACTAGAAGTGAAGCTGAAGTAAAGACAAAAGCATAGTGTTCTCAGATATGATTTACCCAGGACATCTCCTCTGTACCTGGCTCTCTACGAGCCGTTTCACTCCCAGGAAGGGGAGAGCAGGACGTTCTTATCTATACACTCCCAAATACCAAGAGGGGCCCATTCTTCAGCCACACACACACACACTCTGAGATCATACACACACACACACACATACTCTGAAACGCTATAAATAAAGAACTGCCGCATACGCTGGTTGTGAGCCTGAGACAGCAGCGCTCACCCAGCGTGCGCACGTTGTTACCATCTAAACTGTTTTGAGTGTCT
Organism: Oreochromis niloticus; assembly: GCF_001858045.2. Lineage (NCBI taxonomy): Eukaryota > Metazoa > Chordata > Actinopteri > Cichliformes > Cichlidae > Oreochromis > Oreochromis niloticus. The sequence continues at coordinate 26,687,909 of NC_031982.2, forward strand.
TTATTTCGCCTGAAGAATATCTTGTTTAAATATTTACTCCTTACAGTATCTTACAAACTTTGCTTTACATAGCAAACATATATAACACTCAACACTAAATAAACTCATATAACAGTATAGTACTTAATAATTCTCAAAATTCTCAACTTGCACTACTTCTCTTCTCTTTTATTAACTCAATAACTAAAACATCTTTAAGGACAGAGAGCTATTTTGAAAAACATTATCTGAAGACACAAGGAACTTTCTTCCACAGTGTTTTCTTCCTCCCCGCTCAGAACCAGGAAACCTTCCAGCACATGAAACTGAGTCATTGCAAGAAAGAGGAAGTGACTATTTTTAGATGAACTAACTTGTCAAACCTTACTCAGGCTGTCAGAGACACAGCTCTGATTAAATTGTGATGTACTTCAAGATATTAATCAAGCCTTTTACCCGCTGCAATTAAATAACTGATACCTTTTGTAGTGAACACTATTATAAAAGAAAACATTTGCACTTTTCATCTTTGTCTGTTATGTCCCTGTTGAATTAAGGAAGCAGTTGCTATATACTTCTACTGTATGTGTGCTAATATTTAGACTTTTTTTTCCTACCTTCAGCCTCAGTGCAGGACAGCAACACAAGAATCAGAAAGAAAAACATTCTAGAGTCTCAAGGTTTCTCTGAAATCCAACAATGTGGAAGTGTTTTATACCACTGACAGCAGAACAGGGTCAGCCTCTTCTCACAACTGTGTTCTTCCTCTAAACAGACCAACAGTGCAAAAGGGAACTTTGAGCCGTGCTAGTTTCAGATCCAAGATAACCATAATTTCACAGGAACACTGCCTTTGAGCAGAAAGAGATGGCAAAACAGAAGCCGTGACTCAGCAGAAACAGTTGAAAATAAAATTTCTAAACATATGATCTCCCTGCAGCCCACATCACAGGTTATTTACTGCCCTCTTCTGGTCACATTGACGAAAGTTCAGGGTTCAGGGCTGTTAGTCCTCCATTGTGGAGAAGAATTCAGAAACACTGCTTTTGTTCTTGTATTTAAGAAAAAGCTTTAAAAACACAATTTTCTTTAAAAAGTGATACATAGCCTTTATTTTTTATAACTTAGCAAGAAAAAAAAGGAGCATTTATATCGCAGATGTCTTTTCTGACTCATTTTGACGTGACCATGTTTATATGTACTATGTTTGCACTGTATTTATTGCTACATCTAGTATAAAATTAAGTGATAAGTAAATAAATAAATTCTAATATGCAAAACTGTGTACCGCCTTTATCATAAAACACTTGCAAAGTCTTGTTTTCAAAATTTCTAAATCATATTCATGATCTCTTTGCAACATATGGAATGAAGAACACTCAGAGCATATATATAGATTTTATACAGCACACACAACACATTACAAACAACCAAACAGAATACCAGTGGTTAGAGAAGAAGGGTTTTTTTTTTAACTTCAAGGGTTTTTATAGAAGTGTGGGAACTATATGTTCAGTGTAATTGATGCACTATTTATTTTTGTCTCTCTAATTTCTCTATGATGTGGACACTGATGACAGCAAACACCATGATGATCAGACCCACAGAGAAAACAACCGTCTTTACCAAACCATCAGAAATACCACCAGAGAGACTCACAGAACCTGCAACACAAAGAAAAGGTAAAACAAACAAACAAACAAACAAACCAAAAATAATCAAAAGACCTTAAATGTAAAAACAGATTAAACTCTGAGTCAATCAAATGTAAACAACAATTAATTTCTCTAACAGAATTTGACTAGATTGTTTTGTCTAAATTTTATAGACCGACAATGTGCAAAGCAGGTATACAAATAACTTGATTTGCTTGTTTTACTCTTAGACTACCAGTCAAAAACAATAAAATAGCATCCAGAAAAATATTCATTCTCGTTCTGTGAAGTTATAATTCACTCTTGGTGTGAGAAGGTCACGTCAATTATTAATTTCTTTAAATGAAAGAAGTGTTATTTTAAGAAAAAAATCAAAATGATCATCATCAACACTTTCTCTTTCAGTCTTAGCAGCCAGTAGTGCACAAATATGTTCAATGTTCTTCATGTCTCTGGTCCAGCTGACCTGGTTGCTGTGGTCACAGATGACTGATAGATTTGACAGGTAAACATGGAGAGAAGCACCTGAGGTTGTAACCTCTGATTGCTCTCCTCCTTCCTGATAGCAGGTTGTGGTGTCACATGTAAAAATGCTGCTGATGTGAGCGTGCTTTGTGCTGCAGGTCACTGTGAGGTTACACGAGTCTGAGCTGCTGGACACAGAATTGACAGTCAGGTCGACCGGTGACACTGGATCTGAGGGGGGAGGAGGTGTTTAAAGTAAAATACACGTCAGTGGTTACTCGCCATCAATGTCTGACAAGTTGCAATACTTACCTTGAACCGTGATGTTGTATTCAGTTAATTTTACTGTATCTTGAGGCCCTTTCACTTGTGCAGTATAAACTCCGCTGTCTGCCTCTTGAAGATTCTTCAGTTTTACAGAAAATTCAACCCTTCCAGAGTAATCATCAGTGACTGTTGGTTCTCTACCAAGTGAAAATGTTATTAAACTATTGTCAACCTTAAATGTCCACTTAAAAATAAACAAATATTTTGGAATTTCATCTTCCTTCACATCAAGAAGTACATCCTTTCTCTTCTGTACAAACACAAAAGTCACCGCACTGGACCCTGGAAAAAACAGAAGTCACATAATAGAATATCAGTGAAATATAATTTTAATCATTATTAATCATTTTGTAAATTTGTGCAGAAGAAATGAAATGAAAGAATGAAAGAAATCCATCCACATTAATATCACAGTTATCACAGTTTTCACTTAAAGTGAAATTTTAGAAAGCAGTTTTGGATTTTTTTTAATCCTAAACTGCTTTCTGGTTATTCAGACATAAAATTTCTTACCTGGTGTCTCGGTGCAGAACAACAGTGTCAGTATGATTAAGGAAGGCAATGTAAACTCTCTACCTTTCATAGCTCCAGTGTACAGCATGAAATGTTTTACTCCAACAGCAGCAGCAGAGTGTTAATCCTGGAGCACTGTCACGTTTGTCCTATTGAAACCGCACATTCTTTCATTGCAAAAGTGAACACATGAATCTACTTCCCCTTCATTACACTTTTTACACTTATTTAGATATGTTGATAAAGTCTGAAAATAACGTTAAATCTTTGTAAAAAAAAAAAAGAAAGAAAGAAAAAAAAAGTTTTGAATGCATATGTGCATGAAAAGTTAATAAACAAAACAAAATTCATTTTTGTGAGCTTTTTGAATGCCATTTTTAGCTCACTGTAATATTAGTAATAACTAACTAACTGTTTAGGCCACTAAACTAAACCAAGTCATATGACAGATGAACTGATCTAGAGAGGAGGTGCCATAATAAGTGTGGCCGGTAGATGACAGGAAGGCAAGGCTACTCACGCTCCGATTTTTACCAGAGTAGGTGGGGTAGAAAACCGAGAGAGAGCTAGTTCAAACTGGGCGAGTCCCCATCATGCTCTATTTCGTCTTTGCATTGCTTACTGAGTAAGACCCATAGGATCAGGGATGAGGATTTTTTTTAAACACAAAGCCAATCCAGCCTTCCTGTATTGGGTTGCTGGTCCCACAAGATCAACTAACATTAAAATAATACAAAAACACAGGTCATCCACTGCCCTCTGCTGCTGATATCAAAGAAACACATAGACTAGACTAGAATAGAATAGAATACAATAGAATAGAATAGAATAACGCTTTATTGCCATTGTACAAATACAACTAAACTTTGTACAAATACAACTAGACATTTGGTGCTGCACACCAAATGTCTAGAATCAAGAGTGATATATACCAAACATTCAAAAGTCAAAAACCTGCTTAGCCTCCCAATCACTTTTTTCCTAAGATTAAATCCTAAAAAGCATTTTAACATCAGCAAAAAGCAGTTCTATTTATAAACTAAGCATTTGGTGGACTTCATTGACAGCTAATCATACATGCCCTGTGGGGTTCATGTAAAGGTACATAAACAGTTTTATGCATAGATGTGCGTCCTTTTTTTTTCTTTAGTTTTGCATCTGAAGTTTCTCTATGAGGTGAACACTGATGACAGCAAAGACCATGATGATCAGACTAACAGAGAACACGACTGTCTTCACCATACAGAAGGAGACACTGTCAGAGAAACTCTCAGAACCTGAAACACAGAGCAAAAGCAGACTTTGACTTTATAGCACATTGGGAAAGGATAAAACCAGTAATACCTCTCACTGGATGTGGATACCATTTGATTCACAATGTAATTTTTGATGTATGTGTTTTAGAGCCTGTAATAAAACAACATATGTTGAAAGTACTAAATCTGTAACAAAAAACAAAACAAAACAGGTTACCATTCACTAAATATTCAGTTATAATGATATTGATTAATTACTTCCTGGTTCTTTAGTTTGTTTTTCACACATGCAGACAATAACATACTCCATGTTTGCATGTTATCCAAATGTTTTTAGGCTTACAGTGAATTTCCAGGCTGGAAAATTTTATCAGAAAAAAAATGTATCTGCTTATCTGACTTACCAGCATTTCGAGGACAAAAATGTCCAATCTCTATCATATCTTTGGTCCAGTTTACTTTATTGCTGTAGTTACATATGATGGATCCATCTGACAGGTAGACATGAAGAGAAACGTTGGGCCACCACCAGGTCTCTCTTTGTTCTCCTCCCTCTTGATGGCAAGTTTTGTTATCACATTTAAAAATGCTGTTGATGTCAAAGTTATATGTACTGCAGGTCACAGTAAGGTTACAGGAGTATGAGCTGTTGAACACGGAGTCCACTGTCAGGTTAACTGGAGACAATGGATCTGGAGGCAGATATAAGACATCCAAAGTTTTAGTAATATAGCAGCAATCCAGCACTGGTTTTGATTGTTAACATACCTACAATAAAATAATTCATCCATTTCCATGGCAATGTCATGTTCCACGTCCAATTCATACTCGTAACTATAATTAGGAATTAGGATTCCACTAGCCAAGCCTTCCACCTCCGTTAAGTCCAATTCAGTCCGGTTACTAATATCAAAGTCAGCTTCCACAACATCATGAGTTATATTATCCTCCTCTCCAAACACAGGATGTGACCCTTTAAAACAGTAAATGTGTGAGTACCAAATCAAACACAACAGGTATATAGTCAGTGAATGTTCTATAAATTCTTAACTTCAGAATTCATACAAACAGAATTTAACAGTATTTTAAGAACTTCCATCTTCATTGTTGTGTAGTTTAGGAAAACAATACATTGCTTTTAAATTTCTTTATTTAAGACTCCATTTATAACAAATTTGGTAAATGTACTGACTAGTTATTGACTAGATCTTGTCAGTGTTTATGGCCCACTTACAGTACTTGAGTGAACTTTCATGTTAGATTTACAACCTGAGTTATTAAATCAGATTTTAGTCAACATCGTGTATCTTGACAAATCTACTTTTAGACTTCAAACAATGAAGTAAACAATTTTAAAAACAATATATCTTCTTCCATTCCACTTTGATCAAATTGCACATTCATATAGGTTAACCATGTGTATACTCAGTTCTGCTCCAAGTCTGTATTAAATGATCAAGTCATAAATCACACATGATATTTACATTTAATTAGAAAGTTTCCTACCAAGTGTCTCAGAACAGAACAGCAGTGCCACCATCACAACAAAAATCATGGTTGAATCTCTAACTTCTTTGACTCCAAAATGTGGAACTGTGAACGAATGAAAGGATGACAGTGTTACAACTGTCTCACTTTTTTTCTTTTTCACAGCTACTGGCTGCAGTCTTATAGGGCAAAAGTAAGCACAAACCCTGTTTTATTGCTTGATTTTGTGCATTCATCTACCTAACTTCATTAAAGAATGCACATGAATTAACATTTTGCTTTAATGCACAAACAATGCATTAATTAAAGCTTCAACATTTGAGGCATTTTTTGTTGAAAATCACAATCAAAGATATCAAGCACATCTTGTAATGAGTAAAAAACCAAAAACAAACAAAAACATCTCCCAGATCCACTCACAGGTTTAGCCACAAAGTTTCCTTTGTCACAGTTAAAAGGAACAGGCCCCCATTTTCTCTGAAGGGCCAAACATATGATGCAGACATTAGAATTTATTCTTAGTTAATTATTAGTAAAACATTTAGAATTCAATAGAATGAAAAAGTCTTATTGTTATTGCTCAGCATTTTAACTTTCTCCATGAACTACAGAAATTAAAAAGATATAAACATGATGGTTGAAACTGTTTCAGACTATCTACTTTTTAACACATAATATTGAAGTCCTCACAGTTGATGTAAGATTGCATTCACTTTTAAATAGCTTCATTTGCAGTGACTTCTTTAGGATTTTTAGGATGTAACACCCTTTACATTTTACATGTTAAGCAAAAATACTTGCACGAAAAAACAGAAATGTAATTCAAGTAAAAGGAAGTGGCATCTTTTCACAGATCGAGAACAAGAAAGAGAAATAAAATTAGCAGAACAGCAGACAAGCTTGCTTTTGCCATACTTCAGTTTGCACCCCCGAACCTCGTAACACACTCAAATAGATGTGTTTTTTCAATAATTTTCTCACAAAATAATGTCAAAAAATATGACTGTCTTTCAACAAAAGCAAAATTATTCTTTCTTAAAAGATTCTTTATGGTATAATGATTGCAGTTCAATATACAGATAGTACGTAATAACACAGTTTTAGTATATATGTGTTTCCGGTCATAGAATAAGATACAATAAAAGGTTTGCTCTTTCCATGTTTGCGAGTTTTGCCTTAATGTTCAGTTTGAGAAAAACTGAACTGACAAAAAAGAAGCACAAATTATTTATATAAGTGTTAACATTTACTCATTTATCATTCATCATTTAATCAAAAAGAAAAATGATGTTGTCTCAAGCTTTCTATAACCAAGAAGTGAAGCCATGAAGTGTTTCCACAGAGCCACAGAGCCGGGCCCGTCTCACAGCTGTGTTATTTATGAACTTCCCATCAATGTCTTGTTTCACTGCTTCAATTCTGTCAGTAGCTACTAAAACACTTTATTGACAAAACAGTTTTGTATCTGAATTTCAATGAGACATTATTTTTAGGACACTACAAAAATTGGCAGCATATTATATTGAATATTTTACCACGTGCTTTATATATTTGGTTACTTTTTAATTCACACAAACTTTATCAGCTTGCTGCATTTGGAAAGATAACCAATTCTCATTTGAGGTATATATTTCTGTACTCTTTCCCCATTCTTAGGTTACTTTAAATGTTAAATGAACTAAACGCTTGTTAAATTATGGTGGAACTATTTGTTTATATTTTGACTATTTCATAAACATTCAAAATAATACAAAGAGGACAGTGATTAAAGCAGAAGTAATAACTTCTGAGAAATCAGAGATTGATAGGTTTGTTTTTGATGATTTTAAATTAGTTTAAGATGGACGTGTTCACTAGCTGAATTCCTTTTTTTTTCTTTTTGTTTAGAACTTTGTAGTTATTAGTTGACCCCCCTCACACTGAAGAAACATCTCGAACCTGCTCTCTGGAAAATACTTCTTCTTTTGCAAATGCAAAAGAAGAAATACTTCTTTTGCATTTGCTTCCTACATAACATCTCAGAAAACAGCTTTATCAGGTTCAACAAGCATCAACCAGCATTCATTCATTTTTTTCAGTCCTGTTTTTAAAATTTCAAAGATCATGTTAATGATTGCTTTAGTGTTAATTAAATTAACTGCAGGTGCACTAGAGAGGCAGAAATGATAGAACTAACAAAACAGCAATAGTTTTACAGGTGGAGGCCACTGACATTTTATCCCTCATGTTTTCTGATTGTTTTTCTAACCATTGTCACAGTAACACTATCACCAATGCTGTCAGGCATGCATACGAGCATGTGGGAGCCATTTTGAGTTGCCACAATAAAATGTTAGCCAAATAGTGTAGCTTTCCCCAGCATATTTTTTTTACTTATTTCCATCAAATGATGTGACATCCTTTTATACCTAACACATTACACAGTCATCATCAGTCTATCTATCCAGAATGACCTGATGTGTTTTTTTTCCATACTTTTTTTAGTTTTTAATTCTTTAGTGTGAGAAGTTTAGTCACACTCATAACTTATGTCCTCAAAGTTTGGACTGATAGCAACCTGCAATAACTTCTAAACGTTTTCACAATGTAGAAATAATTAGTATTCAGACACACATTTTAAAGACCTAACAAATGTTCTTTTTAATGTTAAATTTTTACTTTTTCATTTTTGTTTTCAGCTTTACCGTCAACCCAAGAGTAGCTTGAAAGCAGCTTTTGCCCTGTTCAATTAAAAGTAAGGGAACATATTTTCCTTGAGCAACCAGTGCTAGAATAGCACAAAAACAGTATTGTTATTTGTAAATTCTCCTTGGCAATGCAGCCTACCTCCAAAGCCACCCACTGCCATCTGCTGGAGAGATTAAAGAAACACATATGTCAGGATTGTATTTATTTACCCATTGTCTCTTAAACATATTCATAATTTGTTTCATGTTATTTTACTGTTGGCCATAATGGTTAGTTTACATCTATGCATATGTTTTAAAATCTAATTGTACCGAACCATCAGGTAATTTGATTTTTCTTTTCTCTTAGAAGGTAAATTTCTGGTCAATTACGATTGTTATTGTTTCTTTAGTTATACTCACTATTGTTCGTCCCCTTGTTCAGATCCTATCCAGAACAGGTGTATGGGAGGGGTCGGCCCAGCACTTCCTATTTATATAGGTTCATGAAGTCATTATTTGTTGCAGAGCAATAAAAATGTGGCACTATGGTGAATTTCACTCATGTGATTATCATGATCATTTGATCAATTTTAAGTTGCTGTCTTTCACACTTACATTATTCAATCTAGATCCTCTAGCATACCAGGCATTTGCTAAGCTGATAGGTCAGATCAGATCTTAATGCAAACAGTCCCTCCACTACTCTCCCTGTGCCTATTCACTTGGACAGCAGAGTTTAATGTAAAAGAGCCGAAAAGCTAAGAGAAAAAACAAAACTAGAAGTAGATGCAGCAAAACGTGTCAAATTAATCAACATGTTAGCTGTCGGAGCTGCTGCAGCAGTAAACAGTAGTACTAACAACAGCTACTAAAAAGCCCTGGCACACAACAGTTGCTAGCACTAGCCATGGAGAAGTCAGCAGGTCAGTTTGCTAAAGTATAACTTTTAATTGTCTCATGCTTCACTGCTGTGCAACTCAGATCTCCTAACTTAACAAAAACTATACCAACCTGATTAGAAAGAAAAACTCTTTCATTATCGATTCTCTAACAAAGTGAAATATATGTGTGTGTGCATATATTATTTATATCTTTCAGTTTGTATAAAATATATGAATTCTTTTGCGTGTACTCATCCTTTTTGTCCAGGCAAGACCTGTGCAGAGACACAAGGACCCTCTCATCACTGTTGGTGATATAATCCCATTGAGAACTTATTTACTTTTACATATAAAGTTTTGCATGCTATAGAAATTTAGTTCTACAGTGTATTTCCAAGCTGGGGCGGTGGGTCATTAAATTGCTTATCTGTCAGACTTACAGTCATTCTGAGAGACAAAATGTCCAATCTGTCAGATCCTTGGTCCAGCTGACATGACTGACCAGACATATTGCACAAAGGCAAGCACAAGACACTTTCTTGTTACGTTTCTGAACCCTGTTTTACTGCTTGGTGTTGTGCATCAAATAGGATTCATTTATGTAAAACTTGATGAAAGAATGTACATGAATTAAAATTATGCTTTAACAATATGGGACAATACTGAACAATAGAACAATTGAAAGCTAAAGCTAAGGTATCTGAGTCATTGTTGGAAATAAAAATTAAATTAAGCACATCTAGGTATATGAAGCAAGTTTGTTTTTGTTTTGTTTTTTTAAAAACGACCTCCCAGTTCTTTTTCTTGTCCTTGAGAAAACAACTGGTGCCACTGTTAAGGACAAAAAGATAAAATAATACAGGATACATTTTTTTTCAGTGGAATTGTTGCAGGGGTTTGCTCCTGCTCACAGTTTTAGGCACCTTAAAGCTTACTTTGTCATTCGTCACAGTTTGAAAGGAACAGGACACCATTTTATCCTAGTTATTTATTAGTACAACAACTGGAATTTAACAGAATGCAAATTTACTGCATTCACTGTTCATTTTTTTTTTTTTTTTACCCCTTTGCATGACATACAGACATGACAATAGCATGTACGTGATGAGCTCATCAGTCATGACGAAAGACTGTGGTTGTTTCAATTTTTCATGTTGAGTTTGTCATTTATAAATGAGATGACTACGCAGTTTATGTATTAGCCTTAGGATTACATTCACTTAAACATAACTATCTAATGAGACCAAATTCTTCCTTACCAAATACCAAATGCTTGCACTTAAAAACAGACACAGAAAGGGGAAGCTACCTCTTTGCACAGATATTAGCAACAAGAAACAAAAACAAAATTATGTATGTATGTACACACAGATACATTCTCTGTCTTAAAATTAAGTTTACATTTAAGTTGAGACTATTTAGTATAATTAATAGTAGTAGTATTAGTGTAATTATTGTTGTTAGAATTATAATGAAGTGGTGTAATACTTATGTGTTAAGTGTAGGCTGTGTGCAGACAGGAATAGGACCCAAGGTGCAGACTCCGGAGACCAAAGGTGAACTCAAAACAGCTTTAATACTGAACTCAAAAAGGGGTAACATAACATGACTGGAAAAAATCAAAATAAACTTAAACCAGAGGACTAACAGAACACACAGCTAAGTAAACGGTAGAACGCGACAGAGAGCACAGGAAAACACAGGGCTTAAATACGCAGAGGGAGTAATCAGGGAATGGGCAACAGGAGGGAAACACAGCTGGGGCAAATCAGGACTAACGAGACAAAGAAGCGTAAACTGAACACACTGAGAAAAGACAGAGACCTTCAAAGTAAAACAGGAAACACAACACAGACTGAACTTACAGACACAGACTGACTGGACACGGGGATATAGCAACTAAGGATACACAGAGACGCGAACTAGACAAGGGGATACAGCTGACAGGGGAGACAGAGCAACTAGAGACGACAGAGACAAACCATAAGACAGAACTCAAAGAAACCAAAGACTAGAAATTATAAATAATATAACAAACTCAAAAACCCTGGGTCAACGACCCAGGCCTCCTAACATTATGTGCATTTTACTTTTCCATTTTAGGGGGATAGGATCATATTTATGGTTTTAGAATAATGTATTTGGGTACCTGGTGGAGCAACTCAAAATCATGAAAACTGATATTACCATAAAATAAAGTTATTGTTGTTGTATCGTTCATTTCTAATCTCCTTTAAATTTAAATAACTCCTTCAGAAATTGTGTGACCAAAGAAAATAAACAAGTAAATTATTCAGTATATAAAAATATTAAATCATTAAAGAGGAGCTGGTCTATTCCTTTGTATATAACTGCTGTCTATTTAGAAAGGAAAAGTAGGAAGTAGTGTGATCAAAAACATGCATAATGAGCAACAACCATTTATGTATACATGTATAAATAAGAAATTGACAAGAATCCTGCTGTTTAAGGGAATCTCATTTTTAGTTCTCATGTAACACAATCATGTAACATCGACTTGGTTATCATCACAACTCTGTTTTAAGTGACACTTTCCTCCTCCTCAAAGTAAATTCTACACTATCATTAGTAGAGTAATCCTCAGCCACTTCTATGAACACAATTTACTCAAGAATTCAGCTTTTTTAAAACAATATTTAAGTAGTTTTAAGCCCCGTTCTATATTATAATTGCATAATATTTGGCTAAATTCATGTGAAGCAAATTAAAAAGCTGCTTTGGTTTAATGTTAGCTCTTGTTTCTAATTTTATGTACTTTCGGATATCATAACATCTGACAGTGTTTACAGTGCATAAAGGCTTTCCTTTGAGAACTCCACTGTGAATCTCTTTGCTCTGATTAACAATGAGAACTGAGTGAAAAGAAACCAGTGCTATCAAACAAACAATGACAGCTTTTGTTGTGATGCATCATCTGCATTTTGAGGATTTACGAGCCAGTCATAATCTTTCCCAATCCTCAATCCACAGACCTCATACCCACGAAGCCTAGGAACAAATCTCTTGATGCGTCATTGCAGGTAGCAATGCCAGAATGAAGCTTTCCATCGAAAAGAAGAGCAGTGTTTGGATCTGCCGAGTTTAAATGTTTTACACGTGTAAAGTGGTTTTCTGTCTTTTCATATGATTTTGAAGGAAGTACGTACAGACAGTATATAATAAAAAACATAGTCAAAAGTCACATATGTACTAAAACTATTTCATCAAAAATAATTAGTAACTCTATCATAGATGGTTTGTGGAGTTCTTTTCAAGCAAGTTTGCATTGGCATCCAAATGTGTAAAATGAAAATGTGATAAGTGAATATATCTGAATTCTCTATTAGAGCTTTTAAACTGTCTACTGCATTCCAGGAAAATTTCATGTTTCAAAAATTTCAAAGTCATCATGATTTCTTTGCAGTGTATAAATTGAACAAAATAGAAATCCATATAAAAAAAGTTATGACTTCAAGTTTGTTATAAAAGTGTGGAAGCTCTATGTGCAGTGGGTAAGCACTGCACAATTTATTTTTCTTTCTTAAATTTCTCTACAGTGATAACAAGCAACATGATGGTCAAACCAACTGAGAATATTACTATCTTCACCGCACAGATGACAGAGACTCACAACCTGCAACACAACGAACAGGCTAAAACCCCCAAAAACAAAATAGACCCAAACTGTGACACTCACGAGTTTCTCTAACAGAATATGAAATGCAGTTACTGATGGTGTGCACTATATGGAAATGATTTAGTTTTCTTCTTTTACCCTAAAGCCTGTAATTTTTTTCATTGATAAACTACAGCAGTATGTGAAAAACAATAAAACCCACTTTTAATATGCACTGCTCAAACAGCTGCTTTAGTGTTAATAAAATTAATAGCAGATGCACTAGAGAGGCAGAAATGATAGAACCAAAAAACAGCAATGGTTTTACAGGTTGAGGCCACTGACTTACTAGTCTATCTCGTCCCATATCCGGCATTTCCCAACTTCTGAACATATATATTTGAATATGACAAACTTTAGCTTTTACCTTTACCCCTTACTGTGCAAAGATTACTATGAAAGAGGGTTATTCTTATCTAAACCTGTTCTTTCATGTGACCAGTCACAAGTCCAGTCTGGTTGGTCTCACAGATCTTATTCTGGGTGTAGATGGAAGTTCTGGAGAAATTGTCTCTGAAATGTCCGTACAGCACTGCTCCCTGGCTCCCACAGATTCTGGCTCCCCACTATCACTCTCAGTTTGGTCTGGAGGGCGTTTCATGGGAACAAGATGCCGACGGTTCCGCCTAATTCTCCCGTGAGGTCCCTCTATGAGATATTGTCGTGGTGTTGTGTGGCTGCCAATAACGGCGCCACTGGCTCTCTGGTCTGTGATCCACACTTCTTGTCCTAGACTGAGCCCGTCGTGGCTTGTGCGCAGTGACAAAGGTTGTATGACTGTGCCTCTTAAGTCCTCCTCTCTTTCTCCCTCCTGGCAACAACCACACTATCAGGAAGTGCAGGGTCAAGCAGAGATGGCAGTGTTGGCACTGTGGTGTGAAGATGTCTCCTCATTAAGAGTTGGGCTGGACTGTAGCCATTCTTCAGTGGGGTGGCTCTGTAATAGAGTTAAGTGTGGATCAGCAGCTTTCCTTAATAGATTCTTGACAGTCTTAACTGCTTGTTCGGCTTTGCCATTGCTTTGGGGATATTTTGGGCTGCTCGTGATGTGGCGAAAGCCATACAATTTTACAAATGTCTCAAAAGCTGCCCCCAAAAACTGCGGCCTATTATGTGTAACCAGCTGCTCGGGGATCCCGTGACATGCTAAAATCCCTTTGAGATGATGGATTGCCCCTCTGCATCCTCTAACTTTGAAGGTGTGAATCTCCACAAATCTCGAGGCGTAATCCACAACAAGAAGGTAGGTTTTCTGCCCCGGACTAGCACGTCTTCCATGTGGCAAACCACCCCTTCCATGCCATCTGTAACCTCTGTGACTATCCTGTTGTGGAAATGCTCTGGTGCTGAACCAATCCTGAATGGCAGTCTCTTGAAGTAATAACGCCTGAACTGTGTGATGAAAGTGGTGTATTTGGCTGAATTTTCCATCAGAGGTATTTGCTAGAACCTCATCTTAGCATCCAGCTTGCTGAATATGCTGGCTCTAGCCAATCTGCCCAGTGCTTCCTCCACCGATGGCAGTATCATTTTCTCTCGACACAGACTCATTAAGGTGTGTAAGGTCAATACATATATGCATGGCTTCTGTCTTCTTTGGTACCACCACCATGCCCAAGCACCAATCAGTTGGCTCCTCACTTCTACAGCCTTAAAACATCTATAATAATTGTAAAAAATAAAGTTGGCTATTTTGCGGACTTATGATTACTGTCTCGAAGTGCATCACAGTTTAATCAGAGCTGTGTCTTTGACAGCCTGAATAAGGTTTGACAAGATAGTCCACCTAAAAATAGTCACTTCCTCTTTCTTGCAGTGACTCAGTTGCCTGGTTCTGAAAGAAAATAAAACCAAAACATCAAAAGCACATCCAAGGAGCTCATATAAACCAGTGTGACCTAACAGGCCAATTTTTGTTTTTGAGAAGTAGTGTAAATGGAGAATTTTGAGAATTATTAGGTAGTATCCTGTTATATGACTTATATGTTTGCTATTTTAAGCAAAGTTTATAAGATACATTTATTTGAATAGTTCAAAAAAGATGAGGAGCAACTGCTAACACCTTTTCTTATTTTGACCTCTTAACACCGTGAACTGTGTAAATTTTTACACTGTTATAAAGGAGGTATTAGAGCTGCTTAATAATTTATTTTAAAGCAACCAATTCCCCAATAATTTCCAATCATAATAAAAAAAAACTGTAAAAATAATTAAATCAAATGAGGTGTGAGTACATGACTTTACATCTCACGTCTTTTTTTCAGGTCTTTATAGGGTCTGAAATTTGTTTGCACTTCATGGAAAGGACTTATAGGGCTAACTGTTTAGGCCACTAAACTAAACCCAGTCATGTGACAAATGCACTGATCTAGAGAGGAGCTGCCATAATAGGTGTGGCTGATAGATAACAGGAATGCAAGGCTACTCGGGCTCCAGTTTTTACCAGAGTACGTGGCATGGATAACCAAGAGAGAGAGCTAGTTAGAACTGGGCGAGTCTCCTCAACCACCATGCCCTATTTCAGCTTTGCATTGCTTACTGGGTAAGACCCATTGGATCAGAGATGAGGATTTTTTTTCTAAACACAGAGCCAATTCAGCCTTCCTGTATTGGGGTGCTGGTCCCACAAGATCAACAAACATTAAAATAACACAAAAACACAGGTCGTCCACTGCCCTCTGCTGGTGATACCGAAGAAACACATAGACTAGACCAGACTAGAATAGAACAGAATAGCGCTTTATTGCCATTGTACAAATACAACTAAATTAAAGGTGCTGCACACCAACTGTGCCGGAATAAAATCTAAATTGCTGACAGCATGAATAAATAGCAAACAGGAGAAATGTCTACAATCAAGAGTGATATATACCAAACATTCAAAAGTCAAAAACCTGCTTAGCCTCCCAAATACTTTTTTCCTACGATGAAATCCTAAAAAAACATTTTTAACATCAGCAAAAAGCAGTTCTATTTATAAACTAAGCATTTGGTGGACTTCATTGACAACTAATCATACATGCCCTGTGGGGTTCATGTAAAGGTACATGAACAGTTTTATGCATAGATGTGCGTCCTTTTTTTCTTTAGTTTTGCATCTGAAATTTCTCTGTGAGGTGAACACTGATGACAGCAAAGACCATGATGATCAGACCAACAGAGAACACGACTGTCTTCACCATACAGAAGGAGACACTGTCAGAGAAACTCTCAGAACCTGAAACACAGAGCAAAAGCCAGACTTTGACTTCACAGCACATTGGGAAAGGATAAAACCAGTAATACCTCTCACTGGATGTGGAAAATGTAATTTTTGATGTATATGTTTTACAGCCTGTAATAAAGCACCATATAACACTAAAGCTGTACCAAAAGTAACAAGTAAGCATTCACTGAATAGTCAGTTATAATGATATTGTTTAATTATTTACTGGTTCTTTAGTTTGTTTTCCACACATGCAGATCAATAACATAATGCATGTTTGCATGTTATCCAAATGTGTTTAGGCTTACAGTGAATTTCCAAGCTGGAAAATTTTAACAAAAAACATTTATCTGCTTATCTGACTTACCAGCATTTTGAGGACAAAAATGTCCAATCTCTATCATGTCCTTGGTCCACTTTACTTTATTGCTATGGTTACATATGATGGATCCATCTGACAGGTAGACATGAAGAGAAACACTGGGCCATCCCCAGGTCTCTCTTTGTTCTCCTCCCTCTTGATGGCAGGATTTGTTATCACATTTAAAAATGCTGTTGATTTCAAAGTTATGTGTACTGCAGGTCACAGTAAGGTTACAGGAGTCTGAGTTGTTGAACATGGAGACCACTATCAGGTTAACTGCAAACAATGGATCTGGAAGTGTATATAAGACAGGCAAAGTTTTAGTAATATGCAGCAGTCCAGCATTGGTTTTGATTGTTAACATACCTACAATGAAAGAATTCTTCTATTTCCATGAATGGATTAAAGAAATCGCCTTCTATCTCCGATACATTCCAGACGTGGTCATCATCATCATCATCATAAGTATATATATTATCCTCCTCTCCAAACACAGGATGTGACCCTTTAAAACAGTAAATATGACAGTACTGTACAAATCAAACAATAGTTATATCGTCAATTAATCTTCTAAAATTTCTTCACTTCAGACTTCATATGAAAAGAATTTAACAGAATTTTAAGAACTTCCATCTTTATTAAATGATCAAGTTATAAATCACACTGATATTTACATTTAACTAGAAAGTTTCCTACCGAGTGTCTCAGAACAGAACAGCAGTGCCACCATCACAACAAAAGACATGGTTGCATCTAACTTCTATGACTCCAAACTAACGTCTATGACTCCAAAATGTGGAACTGAGAATGAATGAAAGGACAACAGTGTTAGAACTGTCTCACTTTTTTTCTTTTTTCACAGCTACTGGCTGCAGTCTTATTGGGCAAAAGTAAGCACAAGACACTTTGTCATCAAGTTTGCAAACACTGTTTTATTGCTTGATTTTGTGCATGAAATTGCATTAAATTATCTAAAACTTCATTAAAGAATGTACATGAATTAATGCACAAACAATGCTTTAATTAAAGCTTCACTTTTAAATAGCTTCATTTGCAGTGACCTCTTTAAGATGTAACACCCTTTAGGTTTCACATGTTAAGCAAAAATACTTGCACGAAGAAACAGATGTGTAATACAAGAAAAAGTGGCATCTTTTCACAGATCGAGAACAAAAAAGAGAAATAAAATCAGCATGCTTGTTCCATACTTCAGTTGGCACCCGAACCTCATAACACATTCAAATAGATCTGACTAAGCTAAATTCAGTGGTTAAAACATGATTTACACAGTTTTGGGGGGGGGGGGGGTTCATAATTTCCTCACAAAATAATTATTTATTTAATTTATTTTATAATGATTGTAGTTCAATATACAGACAGAATGTAATAAAATAACACCGTGTAATCAAAAAGAAAAATGTTGTTAAGTCTCAAGCTTTCTATAATCAAGAAGTGAAGCCATGAAGTGTTTCCACAGAGCCACAGGGCTGGGCTCCATCTCAGAGCTGTGTTATTTCTGAACTTCCTGTCAATGCCTTGTTTCACTGCTTCAATTCTGTCGGTAGCGACTTTGTTTACAAAACAGTTTTGTATGTGAATTTCAATGAGACATGACTTCTTGGCAGCATGTTATATTGAATATTCTTTTACCATGTGTTTGATAAATTTGCTTACTTTAGAATTCACACAAACCTTATCAGCTTGCTGCATTTGGAAAGATAACCAATTCTCATCTCAGGTATATATTTTTATACCCTTTCCCCATTCTTGGGTTACTTTGAATGTTAAATAAACTTAATCCATGTTAAATTATGGTGCCACTATTTATTTATTTATATTTCTACTATTTCATAAACATTCAAAATAACACAAAGAGGACAGTGATCAAAGCAGAAGTAATAACTTCTGAGATATCAGAGACTGATAGGTTTGTCTTTGATTATTTTAAATTAGTTTAAGATGGACATGTTCACTGAATTCTTTTTTTTTTTTTGACATACTACTACAGTAGTATGTCAAAAACAATACAACCTACCTCCAAGTGATTAAAATGCACTGCTCAAACAGCTGCTTTAGTGTTAATGAAATCAACAGCAGGTGCACTAGAGAGGCAGAAATGATAGAATCAACAAAAGAGCAATGGTTTTACAGTTTGAGGCCACAGACATTTTGTCCCTCCTCATGTTTTCCAACTGTTTTTTCTTACCATTGTCACAGTAACACTATCACCAGTGCTGTCAGGCATGCATACGAGCATGTGGGAGCCATAGAAAGTACTGAGTACCATGTTGCTGCAATGAATTTTCAGCCAAATGGTTTATATTATATACAAACTAAAAGATATATATAATATCAAATGTACACACATATATTTCACTTTGTTTGAATATAGATATTGAAAGAGTTTTTCTTTCTAATCAGGTTGGTACAGTTTTTGTTAGGTTAGGGCATCTTAGTTGTGAAGCAGTGAAGCATGTGAAAATTAAAAGTTATACTTTAGCTCAGCGGTCCCCAACCTTTTTTGCGCCACGGACCGGTTTATGCCCGACAATATTTTCACGGACCGGCCTTTAAGGTGTCGCGGATAAATACAACAAAATAAAACTAGTGCCGGTACCGAAAAAAAGAAGATTTATTCATAACACACGTGAAAAGACCCAGGAAAACCGAGTTAACGATAAAAACGATAACAAAATAACGCTGAAAACCGATAAAAACCCTGAAAACCATACATTTCACACCTGAGCCTAAATTCTCGCGGCCCGGTACCAAACGATTCACGGACCGGTACCAGTCCGAGGCCCGGGGGTTGGGGATTACTAAAACCGTGATTTTTTTGCGAGAATTGTAACCGAGGACAAGGTATGAGTAAACAGGGCAAAGAAATAAATTGATCAGTTATTTATTACATTAATTAGACATTTAGACAGTTATTTCCAGACAGGATTTACAACACATCCTGCTGATATCCCAGCTGCACATGAGACTTACCACACAAACTGTGTGAAAATAACACAACTCTGCAACCTGTCACACCCCGCTTAGCGACACTGCAATCGATTTACCTGTGGCACACACTGCAAACATTTCGGGTCTCAGCGCAGCTGGGAATCAGCGCTATGCAGGACCTGCGCTATCCATGACCACAAGCTGGTCAACCTCCCTCACTCCATCAGGAGTATGAGTGCAGCGATACAACACAGACTCCCTTTGTTTCATCCGCCCCCATTGACGGACCAATTCCCTCGAACCCTTACCAAGACCATCTCTTTCCTTTGAATCTGGCAACCTGGCCACCTCCCAATACTTTAAGAAAGGACCAACCAATCTCTGTAACCTACAGAGATCAGAGAAAGAACAACCAGGTAAAACACTTATCTCTGCCTGAACACTGGGAATCATCTCACACTGCACTCCAATATCATTAGATAAGGGACAATCCAATTCCATCACAGTTCCATGTAGGCGGGACAGTGCGTCTGCATTAGCATTCTGAGCCCCAGGCCGGTATTTTATGGTCAAATCAAAAGCTGCCAGCTCTAATGCCCACCTCTGTTCTGTGGCACCTAGCTTTGCCGTGGACAAATGGCTTAGTGGGTTATTATCTGTAAATACAGTGCAACGATGACCCAAAAGATACTCCCTAAACTTTTCAGTGACTGCCCACTTGAGAGCTACAAGCTCAAGCTTCATAGAACTATAATTTCTCATATTCCACTCTGTAGGCTTTAAGCTCCGACTAGCAAAAGCTATTGGCCGCAACTTACCCCCATACTCCTGGGAGAGCACTGCCCCTAGACCACCATAGCTTGCATCTACTTCCAACGTAAATGGCTTCTGAAAATCAGCAAAAGCAAGCACTGGTGCAGGAACTAGGGCAGCCTTGAGCTGATGAAAACTTTGTTCACACTCTAAATCCCAAGAATCCAATAACAGTTTTTGGGGGGGGGGTCCTAACTTTTCTATCTGGAGGGAGGAGTGTAGAGATCAGTCTATGCAAGGGAGCAGCCATGCGTGAAAACCCAGCTATGAATCTCCTATAATAACTAGCAAATCCTAAAAAGGAACGCAGTTCTGCTAGATTGCTGGGTGTTTTCCAATCCCGCACTGCAGCTATTTTATCTGGATCAGTAGAAACTCCTTCTGCGGACACCACATGCCCCAAATACTTCACTTGCCTCTGGAAAAACTGGCACTTTGAGAGTTTCACTTTAAGCCCCTCTTTATCCAGACGAGAGAATATTTCTTCCAACCGTCCCAAATGCTGTTGCACGGAGGATGAAAAAACAATCACATCATCCAAATACAAAAGCACCGACTGATGTCTGCAGTCTCCAAACAAACGCTCCATCAGGCGCTGAAATGTACTGGGTGCATTACACAAACCAAAAGGCATGCGGTTGAACTCAAACAAACCAAATGGGGTACAAAATGCAGTTTTAATCTTATCCTTCTCAGCCATTTCCACCTGATTATAACCACTAGCCAGGTCCAAAGTGGAAAACCACTGAGCACCAGTCAAAGCATCCAAGGATTCTTCAATCCTTGGCAGAGGAAATGCATCCTTTCTGGTCTTGGCGTTTAACTGTCTATAATCGACACACATGCGTAGACTTCCATCCTTCTTTTGAACAAGAACTATTGGGGATGAATATGGACTACTACTTTCTCTGATGATGTGAGCTTGCAGCAGCTGTTTGATATGATCCCTTGCCAGTTCATACTGAGACGGAGGGATTCGCCTATATGGTTGTCGCACTGATGTTTCATCTATCAAAGGAATTTCATGAGTGATCAATTTACTACAACCAACATCCAACTCATTCTTGGCAAACACGCCGCTATACTTCTGCAATAAAACTTACTTGCCGTTTCTCGCTCTCCTCAAGATTTTCAAATTCAGGCAGATCCAATTCCGCTGCATTGTCTGCCATTGTATGACTGGAAATATAAGCTGTACAACACTGTGAATTTACAGAGACCTGTATTTCAGAATTACCCTCTGCTAGCACACTGGCCAGTTGAACTGTAGCAATCACCCGACGAGGTGTCAACCAGACATCAGTTTTACCCACATTAGTAACTGGAACAAAGGCCTCCCCTCCTTCTCCCTTTACCAATGAAGGAGACACCAATAAGCCTTCTGGGAGAAAACCATCATCAGGCCCTAGAGGTTCAATCAAGAGGTCAATGGGTGTATTCACAGGCATCTTTGGACAGGTAACAGCAACATAACTTTGCATTCCAGCTGGAACACAGAAAGACTTCTTACCCTGTACTCTAACATGATGTGGTTCAGGAGAATTTGCCATGGCCTCCATCATTTGGCAGTATCTCAACGCTCTTCTCCAACCACGTGGCGCAGTCTTCAAAACTTCAAACTTCAAAACCATATTGTTTACAGAATTCAGAGTACAGGGGGTTCAATACATTCATTCCTAACACACCAGGTACAGATGTCTTTTTCTGTGCCATGTGGCTATCTGTTGGATCTCCCACAATCAACACCCCTCGACGAGGTAGGTGAATTCCCAGGATTGTAACTCAATATATTTGTAGACCATTAGCTGCTTTAAGTCCCAACCAACCACAGTCTTTAAGCTTTTCATCACTGAGATGAGAAAAGTTATTTTTAAAAGAGCTTTCTGTGATTGTTGTGACCATGGACCCTGTGTCCAGCAAGCATGAGATAATAACCCCACCCACATCAACCTCCCCTTCCAAGCATTCACCAACTAGATGATTGAGTTCTACATTATTGGAGCCTTGCAACCCTCCCACCAGTGTGTGGCTCTGTGCACTGGTGGGTACTAGTTTTCCGCCGCTCTAGTAGTTTGGCCGTCAGCCCTAGCTGCTCTTTCATGCTGAGTTCCATCTGAATTGGGTAATGTCGGGCAAAATCGGGCAATATGTCCAATTTGCTCACACCTAAAACAAATGGGTTTACCATTCACCGTTCTTCTACGTCGAGAAGTGTGATTGTTAGAAGCAGCCACCTCTTGTGGGTTTAATGCCTTAATGACCAACTCTAATTGTGTCTGTTGGGCTTTAAAAAGGGACACCAACTCAGCATATTCTGATGTTCTAGAATCTACACTTTCACAAGAAGCTTGCATATCTGCAGAAACAGAAATAGACTGATTATATCTGGACCTAAAAGGCTGATTCTCATACTGTGCCATCCACCTGGTTGCTTCGGCTCTCGCCTCACGAATCGTCCACTGTGGATTGGCATTAATCAAATCTCTCAGCCTGATCCTCAGTGTCTGATCTCTAACACCATCACAAAATTGATCACGCAGATCTTTTGAAGCTTTTCTTGTGGCTTCCTCATCTGTTTTAATAATCTGGTCCATTAAGGCCATCAAAGAATGAGAAAAGTCAATTAAAGACTCACCTTCTAATTGTTTACGATTGAAAAATCTGCGTTGCAAAGAAATGTGGGAATCTAAGCAGCTGTAAGTTTCTTTCAGTGTATCAAAAATTTTCTCAACATTTTCTTTCTGTTCCTTTGGTAAAAACTTTATCTCAGTGGTGCAGTACCCTCTAAATGGTTAAAAATAATTTGAGCTTGTTCTTTTTCTGTTCTGCCTTTCGTGCGCACAAAGTCTCTCATTTGCTCAATCCACTCATCTAGAGTCAGTGAGCCCATATTGTCCAACTTCCCTGAAAATGTTGGCAACTTTCTATCCTGTTGTACATATACATGTTGTACATGAGACTTACCACACAAACGGTGTGAAAATAACACAACACTGCAACCTGTCACACCCCGCTTAGCGACACTGCAATCGATTTACCTGTGGCACACACTGCAAACATTTCGGGTCTCAGCGCAGCTGGGAATCAGCGCTATGCATGACCTGCGATCTGGGAGATAAAGGGAAGTGGCACAAACAATTAAACAAAAAAAAACAAAAAGGGAGGTTAGTCCGCCCTTACACAACTCACTCTCAATCAATAACTGCCTTTGCGGCTGGACGGACTAACCAAAACAAAATTACAAATCAATCAAAAGAACGAAAAAAAGGACAGCAGAGACAGCACAGCTGAAAAACACAAACAACATTATCGATTAAAATATTACCCCAAAAAATATCAATTTTATGAAACCATTCAAAATCATAAAGCTAAAACAACCACTCAATATACCTACAATATTGATCAGTTTCCCTGCGCGCAGTTGATCTAGGGCTTGATCAATTCTTCTGTTAAAATTCGTGGTCACACTAAAAAAAGTCCAACGACACACATTAAAAATGGGCACCTACAATAACAAATGATCCAAACAAAATGGCAAAAGTCTCTTACCAACAGTATACCCACTGGCACCCGAGTGAATTACTCGCCTCTGGTTTTTTCCACAGAAGAGCACTGACTTCACCCCACACACCCACTACCTTTTCACAGGTCTTCAGCCAATCACCTGGCAGAGAGCAACAAACTGCCAGGTGACACTTGTTACAGAATGTCTCATGACAGTGACATAAGTGAGTGCGACGTTTGTGACAACAGCTGTCTGCAGATCAACAATGGATAATATATCGAGTGCGGGAGAGAGTATGAGCATGCAGCGTTTAAAGCGTGGAAGTACTGACCTTACTTTCAGTTTGATTCCATAAAAGTGACAAAAACATTGGTGTCTGTTGTGCGTGGGAAGAAAACTTCTTTTTACAGCGAAAAAAATCCCTAAACTTTCAAGCAAGGACCGAGTGCGCTACCACGTATTTCCGTTCCACAAAACTTGCGGATTCTTCCACTGACCGCCGCGGCACACCTGCACCAGGGCAAACCTCCGCCTACCCCACTCCTGCTTTACAGGTGAAAATAGAGCAACAGGAGTGTAAACACAAAAAAATATTTTATTTGATGTGCAGAAAATAGGTTTAAATGTTGAACAAATCTCTTCCAGTCAGAGAATGTTGCATTTAATTAAATTTTTGCTTGAAGCATAAAGTTAAATGATTAAAACTAATAAAACAAGTTTTAAAAAGGGGCTTTTCCATTTGATTACATTTTGTATGATGGATTATGCAGAAAAAGTAGAACTGGGCTGAAAGATCTATCGCTTTATTACCTATTCAGGTTGTAAATCGTGTTTTTAAAAAGTAACTAAGTAACCAAGTAATTAATTACTTTTGAAAATAAGTAATCCGTAAAGTAACGGGATTACTTTTGGGGGGAAGTAATCAGTAATTACTGATTACTTTTTTCAAGTAACTTGACCAACACTGACTTTCACATATAAAAGTTTTGCATTTTACAGAAATTTAGTTCTACAGTGTATTTCCAAGCTGGGGGGATGGTGTCAGTAAACTGCTTATCTGTCAGCCTTGCCATCATTCTTAGGGCCAAAATGTCCAAACTCCTTGCATCCTTGGTCCAGCTGACACGACTGACCAGTCTTATTCTACGAAAGCGAGCATAAGAAACTTTCTCATTAAGTTTCTGAACCCTGTTTTACTGCTTGGTGTTGTGCATCAAATAGGATTCATTTATGTAAAACTTGATGAAAGAATGTACATGAATTAAAATTATGTTTTTACAATATGGTACAATACCGAACAATACAATAATTGAAAGATACAGCTAAGGTATCTGAGTCATTGTTGAAAATAAAAATTAAATTAAGCACATCTAGGTATAAGAAGCAAGTTAAAAAACAAAAAACAAAACTCCCAGTTCTTTTATTGTCCTTGAGAAAACAACTGGTGCTAAGGACAAAAAGATAAAATAATACAGGATACATTTTTTTCAGTGGAATTGTTGCAGGGGGTTGCTTCTGCTAACAGTTTTAGGCACCTGCAAGCTTACTTTGTCATCCTTTGCAGTTTGAAAGGAACAGGACACCATTTTATCCTAGTTATTTATTAGTACAACAACTGGAATTTAACAGAATGCAAATTTGCTGCATCCACTCATTTTTTTTTACCCCCCTTTGCATGACATACAGACATGACAATGACATGTATGTGATGAGCTCATCAGTCATGATGAAATACTGTGGTTGTTTCCATTTTTCATGTTGAGTTTGTCATTTATAAATGAGACGACTGCTTAGTTTCAAAGTTTATGTATTAAGCTTAGGATTACATTCACTTAAACACAACTATTTTAAATATATGAATATGCAATGATACCAAATTCTTCCTTACCAACTACCAAATGCTTGCACTTAAAAACAGACACAAGAAAAGGGAAGCTACATCTTTGCACAGATATAATTAACAAGAAGCAAAAACAAAATTAGCAGAAGGCTAAACAAGTTCGCTTCTGCTTTATTAACATTTGCACTCCAGTCATGTGACATATATATACAGTGTTGGGGAGTAACGGAATACATGTACCGCCGTTACGTATTTAGAATACAAAATATGAGTAACTGTATTCCGTTACAGTTACCGTTTAAAAAGGTGGTATTCAGAATACAATTACTTTGTTGAAATAAATGGATTACACGGCGGTACTTTCCTGTTTCATATTGTCGCGGGTCAGGATTGTTTGGGTTTGTTTGACAGCTATGTTCTGTTGTTCCAGGCGTCAGCGTTACGGTTGCCATAGTTACTCTCTGCGTGTTTCCTGGGTGAGAGAGCGCTTTTTTGTTGTTGTTGTTGTGCTAAGCTAAAAGGCAGAATGCTACAGGCATGGCCCTAAAGAATGTAGCCTCATGGGCAGTGTAGTCCGTGCTGCAGGGAGAATGGACTGCCATACACGTTATGTGTCTGTGAGCGAGGGAGAGAGAGAAGGAAAAGTCCGAGCTGTCACGGAGCAAAAACGGGAGCTGGAAGCATGTAAATATAATAATAACCACTGCAGCCAAGAAGAGTACCTGACGAGCCCATTTGTAAGTAAGCTATTAAGACTCAACTGTACACTGTGTTCGTGTTTTCCTCCGGAAAAAACAAGTTCCGTTGGAGCAGCCTTTCAACGCCTCTCTTTGTCTCTGGCAAGCAAAGTTGACCCAGACAACAAAGTAAAGCTAGTTTTCGGCTACCAGCCCAACACGGAACCCACTGTATTAGCCCGAGGTCGCTTTACTACGGTTCGGAGCCGCGGACCTTCAGTAACAGTACATTCACGTAGTTGTAAACAGCATGATAATATATTAAGTAATCCAAAGTATTCAGAATACGTTACTCTCATTGAGTAACGTAACGGAATACGTTACAGAATACATTTTGGGGCATGTATTCAGTATTCTGTAATGGAATACATTTTAAAAGTAACCTTCCCAACACTGTATATATACACAGATGTGATACCCACTAATGTGTGATCACATTTATGTGAATTAATTTAAGTAATTTTACTTTCAATGTAAGTGATATTTCCATTTGGGAATGCCCTAAATAACTACAGTAATTTTAACAGGAAACCTGGTAACTACCCTGGGATATTTGTAGCGGACCCTCGATTTTTGTACCAGTAGGTGGCAGTGTGAGACCATGGTTTGGCCAGTTGTTAGCAGCCGGAAGCGCATGCTGCACTCTGTTTTCTCATAATGGCGGAGTATTCAGGAACTGCAAGCCATGTCTCCCTGTCTGATCATTTCTTTCTTGTTTACAGGTTCATATCGTGCCCGAAATAGAATATAACAGCAATCACATAGCATAGATTAACCATTACGGTTGGAAACTGAAAGCTTACAGAAAATGTAGTACAGTAAATTAGACTTTTGTAAGTATTTGTTTACAGCTTTAGCAGCATGCTATGGTTAGCATGTTAGTTTGGGTCACACACCTCCTACGCTCTGTGATGTTAGTGATCGGCTCCACCGTTATTAGGGCCCGAGCACTGAGAGTGTGAAGGCCCTATTGTATCTGCTCCGTTTATTATTATTATTTTTCATTGAAATGAATTGCCTTTTTGAGGGCTTTAACATACTCAAAAACTCAGAAAATTTTGCACACATGTCAAGTCTGGTGAAAAATTTTGTATTTTAATGGTTTTACATATGAGCATGTGAAAATGGCTCTGTAGCGCCACCTATGCCTTGTTAAATGAAGCCCTACGAACACATAGTTTGAGCTACATGTATGAAATCTGGCACACATGTGTATCATGCCAAGACGAACAAAAAAGTCAGTGGGCCCATATGACGCAAACCCAACAGGAAGTCCGCAATTTAGAAGTGAAGGTGACATTTTGGCTCTAATTTTGCCATTTCCATGCCTCGAACTTTTTCGAACTCCTCCTTGGGATTTGGTCGTATAAGCTTCATATTTGGTCAGTGTCAACTACACACCTGGCCATGTTAAATTGCGGAGCTTTTGAGTTTTCGCGATATGGTGAAGCGGTGGCGCCACGGCGAATTTCAATGACTCACCATGAAAATCTTATTGCCTCTCATTCTATCATACATTGTCCGATCTGGACCAAAGAGCACACATATGTTAGGGCTCCACCCCTGAACATATTTCAACTGCCATTTTTGACATCAGGGACAGCGCCACCTAGTGGGAACAGGAAATGTCATGTTTTACACTTTGGGGTACAGTATAGAGATTGACAGACCACGTGACTTTAGCGCATTGCATGCCGGGCACTGGTGGCAAAACAATCAAAGCAATGCATCAAACGCAAGCATTTTCAGCACCGCAAAACATTCATTCTCCGGTTCCAATACCTTCTTGCTTTTTCTTTGCCCCCCAAAAAGGTATGTACAAAAACGAAGGAGAACAATGCTGGTCCGTACAAAGACAGACTTGATGAAAAGTCAAAGAAAAGATACGAGAAAAAAATCAAAGGAGTGAAAGGGTCAGACCCTTACGAGCACACAGAGTGGACAAAAGACGTTAGCGTGCTGCCCAACTTTCACCACGCTCATATTTATAATTATACGGTTCTTGGAGTGAGTGCATACACTCATGAAGTTTTTAGTAACTTCAGGTCACTGCAACAAGCCCAGGTACAGTTTATCGACGGATGGGTACAGGACCTTGAAATGCACTGTGTAGAACGAAAGACCATCGTACGTATCGTAAGTTTACCAGTCTCACAAATCGTCTTCATAAATACACATTTCGTTAACCGTTTATTAATAGGACCTTTGAGCTCAAAGGTAATTAATTAGTAGTGGAAATAATTTCTGGTACGCATTACAGAAATGTAGCAGTGACAATAATATTGTATGCTGTAATCGTACTGGACAATTAGTGATACAAAAAAACTGTTTTATCCTGTGAATAAAAGTATACGTTTTTGTCAGAAGCGAAACGCAATTCTGTCAGGACAATTCACTATTTATGCGCAATA
Organism: Oreochromis niloticus; assembly: GCF_001858045.2. Classification (NCBI taxonomy): domain Eukaryota; kingdom Metazoa; phylum Chordata; class Actinopteri; order Cichliformes; family Cichlidae; genus Oreochromis; species Oreochromis niloticus. Next base: position 26,716,642 of record NC_031982.2, read on the forward strand.
AACAAAGGAGCATAGCACGATAATTTCTGTTCAGCGCCAGACTTGCTTGTAACCTATATCACTAATTATGTTATGAAAAATGACGTATTAACTACTACAAAACACTGACCTTTGTGGAAATGCTGGGAGCAGACTAACATGTGAGCTGGAGTGTTCTGGGACGTTATATTTGGTCTTCGAATGGCTGCAATCCAGGCCATCCGTCGGCTCTTTGTTACTTCGGAAACATGGCTTGAACAATTTCTCTTCAACGACGTAATCCGATAACAACCGATCTCTTTACCCGTCGGCTTCCCGTGGCTGTCATGCGACCGGCTATTGCAGTTAATAATACAACAGCTTCTTGCCATTTTTTGTGTTTCTTTTTATCGCTGTGTAACTGATTTCAATTGAAAGCCTGCGTGCACTAGTACCTCTTGCCACGAGTTCCCAGAATCCTTTGCGGTTTTACCCCTGAATGACGTCACATTTTCAATCTCTATTGTGATGGGTGACATCTGCAGCCTCAAATTTCTCCAGGAAAGCCTTAAGGAGTTGGTCTTGGGTTACAGTGAAAACTGTGACTTTTCGCGAAAGGGTGTGACCCCAGCAGCATGGTGAACTTTGATGTCTCCCATTAAGAAACAAATTAGTATAACTCAATGAAATCCAGTCTGATCAGTACCAGACTTTACAGGCATGATGTCAGACCCGCCCTGAACAGATTGATGTGCCCATTGTCTGGAATACGCAGAGCGCCACCTAGTGGCAACAGGAAATGTCATGTCTTTAATTTTGTTGTACTGATTTTCACAGGTTCATCGTGGCCACCTCAAAAGCGGTGAATATCACCATCAGTCCTTCATGATGCTTCAGTGAGAAAATTGTGACTTTAAACTGAACGGCCCACCCTGGTGGCAACGCGGTTCACCATGAAAGATGAAGTGGCTTTTGAGGGGCTTGGAAAGTTTAAAAAGTCTTGAAATTTGGCGCACACCTCCAATGTGTTAAGGGCTATCTTGTTATGTGATCATTTTCCTTGAATAGCGCAAAATGGCTCCACAGCGCCTCCTACAAAATTTCAAAACAACAGCCCCTGCTCTGTGTTTTATGTATGAGTCTCAAACCTGGTAAGCTTATAGGAGATATCAAGATGTACAAAATAGTCTCTTGGAGCAATATCCCAAATCCAACAGGAAGTCAGCCATTTTAAAATTAATGTGTAATTTTGGCGACATTTCCCCTCTTTTCAGGCACCGTTCTTTGACGAACTCTTCCAAGGGATTTCATCAGTACACTGTAAAAAAAAAATTGTTGCAAAAACTTAAAAACTCAAGGCAACCCACTGCATTTACGTTTTTAGGTTCTGATGGATAACTTATAATTTCAAGTTTAGGAGAAAAGTTGCTTCAATTAATGTTTTTGTGTTTACAAGACTAATAACTGTGCTTTTTCTCAACTCATATTTTATTGTTTTACCAATGTAATTCCTAAAGTTTACACAACATATATTTTTTTTGTTTTGCCAATCAATTTCCTAAAGTCTAGAAAAAGTATCCTTTATAGTTTTCATGAGGTGCTCCCTGTTGTATTAATGAATGTTTACACAATGTTGATTTTCAAATAACTTTATTGTGTTCAAACACAACTGCACCACTGACAATGTTTTGAGATCAGCCATTTTTAACATACTGACAACATTCAGCCACAAATAAAGTCCTTTTCCAAAAACAAAATGAAAGTTAAATTTTTGTAATAAATGTTACTCATCCAATTTTAAAGGTGTGGTATTGTCAGACAGAATATCAAACATATCTTGATTAGGAGCACCTCATGAAAACTATAAAGGATACTTTTTCTAGACTTTAGGAAATTGATTGGCAAAACAAAAAAAATATATGTTGTGTAAACTTTAGGAATTACATTGGTAAAACAATAAAATATGAGTTGAGAAAAAGCACAGTTATTAGTCTTGTAAACACAAAAACATTAACTGAAGCAACGTTTCTCCTAAACTTGAAATTATAAGTTATCCATCAGAACCTAAAAACGTAAATGCAGTGGGTTGCCTTGAGTTTTTAAGTTTAAGCAACAACTTTTTTTTACAGTAATGACGCGATCTCCTCTGTGTGGAATCTAAAGACCTTTGTGATATTAAATTGCGAAGCTTTTTACGTTCAGGGAAACGGGGTGGTCATGGCGGCACGTGGAGTTTCAATCACTCGCCAAAAAGCAGTAATCTGCTGTCACTCAGAAACACAATGTCCAATCTCTCCCAAAGGTCGCAGGTATGATGAGACTCAAGCTCGGAAATGTTTGTTATGCCATTTGTCAGTAATGGTTAGAGCGCCACCTAGTGGGAGGACTATAATCATGACTGAATGAGATTAAATGTTAGCTGGTGGTTAAATGCATGAATTCCATCAATGTGACATCAGATCGGATGTGCTGGTTTTAGGTGCTGAGTGTGGCTCGACGCGCGGGGGGTGCGAGGGCCCTCATAACGCTGCTTGCAGCTTTAATTGTGTATTGTTTTAGTCTCTTGTTTTCTGCCATAAAGTGTTTCCATGAATTCAGTGCACATGTCAAGATGGTGCTGATTACGCCATTCTTTCAAACTATTTGAGATTTATAGTTTTGTCTTGTTGGAATTCATTTTGAACCAAGTCTCACAAGAAAATTGGTCATGTTTATGACATTGGAATGTGTTAATTCCCTTTTGTCTAGTTGGTAACAGAACACATATGGAGAATGTGTGAGCTATGTTTAGGAATAAGTATATACACAGTTGTAATACTGTAAAAGTAATAAAAAGGAGTGCATAATTGTGAATTTGAATAAATAATGGCGGAGTATTCAGGAACTGCAAGCCACGTCTCCCTGTCTGATCATTTCTTTCCTGTTTACCAGTGTTGGTCAAGTTACTTGAAAAAAGTAATCAGTAACTAATTACTGATTACTTCCCCAAAAAAGTAATCCCATTACTTTACTGATTACTTATTTTCAAAAGTAATTAATTACTTAGTTACTTAGTTACTTTTTAAAAACACGATTTACAACCTGAATAGGTGATAAAGCGATAGATCTTTCAGCCCAATTCTACATTTTCTGCATAATCCATCATGCAAAATGTAATCAAATGGAAACGTCTCCTTTTAAAACTTTAAACTTTAAATCTTTTAACTTTATGCATCAAGCAAAAACTTAATTATATGCAACATTCTCTGACTGGAAGAAATTTGTTTAACATTTAAACCTATTTTCTGCACATTCCAGCACATAAAATATTTTTTTGTGTTTACACTCACTCTTTCAAATAGATGCAAATAAAACACAGCAGAAAATAAATAAAATCAAAGACTAGCGGCCCTGTTGCTCTATTTTCACCTGTAAAGCAGGAGTGGGTTAGGCGGAGGTTTACCCTGGTGCAGGTGTGCCGCAGCAGTCAGTTGAAGAATCCACGAGTTTCTCTGTGAATTTCCCATTACAGTCGTAGCGCACACGGTGCTTGCTTGGAAGTTTAGGGGGGGTTTTTTCGCTGTAAAAAGAAGTTTTCTTCCCACGCAGTGAACAGCGGACGCTAATGTTTTTGTCACTTTTTATGGAATCAAACTCAAAATAAGGTCAGTACTTCCATGCTTTAAACGCTGCACGCTCATACTCTCTCCCGCACTCCATATATTATCCATTGTTGATCTGCACACAGCTGTTGCCACGAACGTCGCACTCGCTTACCTCACTGTCATGAGACATTCTCGCAAAAAATCACGGTTTTAGTAACGCAGTAACGCAGCGTCTTTACGTGAAAGTAACGGTAATCTAATTACCGTTTTTGCAATAGTAATCCCTTACATTACTCGTTACTTGAAAAAAGTAATCAGATTACAGTAACGCGTTACTGCTGATCTCTGCTGTTTACAGGACACATATATAGCTGTCCACAGGTGCTGCCACCCAGTACCTGTAACACAGACATATTCTCTGTCTTAAAACATTAAGTTTACATTTAAGTTGAGGCTATTTAGAATTAATTATTAGTAGTATTAGTGTTATTATTGTTGTTAGAATTGTAATGAAGTGGTGTAATACTTATGTATTTGTACGTGTACAGTTTACTTTTCCATTTTAGGGGGATACGATTATATTTATAGTTTAAGAATAATATATTTGGGTACCTGGTGGAGCAATACAAAATCCCAATGAATAAAATGAATAAAACTGATATTAGGATAAAATAAAGTTATTGTTGTGGTATATATAATCAATAATTTCTAGTCTGCTTTGAATTTAAATAACTCCTTCAGAAATTGTGTGACAAAAGAAAATAAACAAGTAAATTATTCAGCATATAGAATATTAAACCATTAAAGTAGAGCTGGGCTATTCCTTTGTATATAACTGCTGTCTATTCAGAAAGGAAAAGTAGGAAGTAGTGTGATCAAAAACATGCATAATGAGCAACAACCACTTACGTATACATGTATAAATAAGAAACTGACAAGAATCCTGCTGTTTAAGGAAATCTCATTTTTAGTTCTCATGTAACACAATCATGTAACATCGACCTGGCAATCTTCACAACTCTGTTTTAAGTGACACCTTCCTCCTCCTCAAAGTAAATTCTACACTGTCATTAGCAGAGTAATCCTCAGCCACTTCTATGATCACACTTTACTCAAGAATTCAGCTTTTTTAAAACAATATTTAAGTAGTTTTAAGCCCCGTTCTATATTATAATTGCATAATATTTGGCTAAATTCATGTGAAGCAGATTAAAAAGCTGCTTTGGTTTAATGTTAGCTCTGGTTAGAGCAGGACGATATGACCAAAAATATTTATCACGATATACATTTGAAAATTTGCAATAACGATATAACAGACGATATAATTGACACTAGACAAAATACTTTACAACTCCTCAACTTTATTAGTGCAAAAAAAAAAAAAAACCATCAATGTATTTTCACTTAAACAAGCAGCTTTTTTAAGTGCATTAAAGTTATATAAAAATGTAACAGTGCAAATTCCTTGCTGACAGTTTAACCAAAAGTCATTTCCAGCGGAGACTGGCCGACATATCCTCAGCATAACCATGTATAATATCCACAAAACTTAAAAAGAGGTTATACACACACAATACGGTAATATTATGTTGAAGCACAGTACGTATCACTCCGCGAGGCGCCTGCCTACGATAGCCGTAATGCTCCGACAATCCATCAAGCTGTGCGGCTTCATAGCTTAGCAAAGTCGTACTGAAACATTTGACAGATTTTCGAGCACCGTGTACCACATACAGGGAGTGCAGAATTATTAGGCAAGTTGTATTTTTGAGGAATAATTTTATTATTGAACAACAACCATGTTCTCAATGAACCCAAAAAACTCATTAATATCAAAGCTGAATGTTTTTGGAAGTAGTTTTTAGTTTGTTTTTAGTTTTAGCTATTTTAGGGGGATATCTGTGTGTGCAGGTGACTATTACTGTGCATAATTATTAGGCAACTTAACAAAAAACAAATATATACCCATTTCAATTATTTATTTTTACCAGTGAAACCAATATAACATCTCCACATTCACAAATATACATTTCTGACATTCAAAAACAAAACAAAAACAAATCAGCGACCAATATAGCCACCTTTCTTTGAAAGGACACTCAAAAGCCTGCCATCCATGGATTCTGTGTTTTGATCTGTTCACCATCAACATTGCGTGCAGCAGCAACCACAGCCTCCCAGACACTGTTCAGAGAGGTGTACTGTTTTCCCTCCTTGTAAATCTCACATTTGATGATGGACCACAGGTTCTCAATGGGGTTCAGATCAGGTGAACAAGGAGGCCATGTCATTAGTTTTTCTTCTTTTATACCCTTTCTTGCCAGCCACGCTGTGGAGTACTTGGACGCGTGTGATGGAGCATTGTCCTGCATGAAAATCATGTTTTTCTTGAAGGATGCAGACTTCTTCCTGTACCACTGCTTGAAGAAGGTGTCTTCCAGAAACTGGCAGTAGGACTGGGAGTTGAGCTTGACTCCATCCTCAACCCGAAAAGGCCCCACAAGCTCATCTTTGATGATACCAGCCCAAACCAGTACTCCACCTCCACCTTGCTGGCGTCTGAGTCGGACTGGAGCTCTCTGCCCTTTACCAATCCAGCCACGGGCCCATCCATCTGGCCCATCAAGACTCACTCTCATTTCATCAGTCCATAAAACCTTAGAAAAATCAGTCTTGAGATATTTCTTGGCCCAGTCTTGACGTTTCAGCTTGTGTGTCTTGTTCAGTGGTGGTCGTCTTTCAGCCTTTCTTACCTTGGCCATGTCTCTGAGTATTGCACACCTTGTGCTTTTGGGCACTCCAATGATGTTGCAGCTCTGAAATATGGCCAAACTGGTGGCAAGTGGCATCTTGGCAGCTGCACGCTTGACTTTTCTCAGTTCATGGGCAGTTATTTTGCGCCTTGGTTTTTCCACACGCTTCTTGCGACCCTGTTGACTATTTTGAATGAAACGCTTGATTGTTCGATGATCACGCTTCAGAAGCTTTGCAATTTTAAGACTGCTGCATCCCTCTGCAAGATATCTCACTATTTTTGACTTTTCTGAGCCTGTCAAGTCCTTCTTTTGACCCATTTTGCCAAAGGAAAGGAAGTTGCCTAATAATTATGCACACCTGATATAGGGTGTTGATGTCATTAGACCACACCCCTTCTCATTACAGAGATGCACATCACCTAATATGCTTAATTGGTAGTAGGTTTTCGAGCCTATACAGCTTGGAGTAAGACAACATGCATGAAGAGGATGATGTGGACAAAATACTCATTTGCCTAATAATTCTGCACTCCCTGTAAAATCGTTTCGAGGTCATTAAACACAACCAGAATTCATACATAAGGCACACGGGATTATAAGGGACACTGTCGATTTTCAGAAAAATCAAAGGATTGATTTTAAGTGTGTCGTATTTTCCAAAAAACACGGTAATAACGACAGCCCGCTAGCATGCGCTACCAAAAATAGTGCTTTGTTGTGTATCTGACAGATGAAAGCCAAACCAGTTCCACACCACTGAAGTTGCAGCATTTTTACAAACCAATTCTGGTTCATCCGTTTCATTCAACGATCCGCTTTCGCTCTTCTCATTCTGTGTCGCCATGTGCATATGTAAACAAAGGCACAGCACATGCGCGTTTTGCCCATATTCTATCGCGATATTTCATTTTCTTATCGTTGCCCAACATTACACCGGTATTGCCGTGAACGGTATGATATAGCCCAGCCCTAGCTCTGGTTTCTAATTTTATGTACTTTCGGATATCATAACATCTGACAGTGTTTACAGTGCATAAAGGCTTTCCTTTGAGAACTCCACTGTGAATCTCTTTGCTCTGATTAACAATGAGAACTGAGTGAAAAGAAACCAGTGCTATCAAACAAACAATGACAGCTTTTGTTGTGATGCATCATCTGCATTTTGATGATTTACGAGCCAGTCATAATCTTTCCCAATCCTCAATCCACAGACCTCATACCCACGAAGCCTAGGAACAAATCTCTTGATGCGTCATTGCAGGTAGCAATGCCAGAATGAAGCTTTCCATCGAAAAGAAGAGCAGTGTTTGGATCTGCCGAGTTTAAATGTTTTACACGTGTAAAGTGGTTTTCTGTCTTTTCATATGATTTTGAAGGAAGTAGTTCAGATAAAGGCCTAATAAACCTGAAATCAATGGAAAATCAAATCCAGGCATTGGCGTAGTGGTCAGTTTATAGCTTGATTCGATGCATCTCTGCATCTTTAAATGCTCTGTGAAAGAGGAGGCTTTAGCATAATTTGCACAGAGGAAGGAGAGACTGCCATCAGTTTTCACTAATGAGCCAGGGACTGTTAGACCAAGACTCAAATAATCCATATTCAAACAGGGAGACGATGCAGCTTGGATCATTATCTAAATCCTGATAAATTATGTTGTTATGTTATGTACAGTATATATCTGCTTCTGCAACACACCAGCGATTTATATGAAGCTACAAGTCTTCATTTTGATCCAGTTAATATATTTGTGTCTGATTTACTCCATATTTTTATTATTTGATTTTGTATTTCACCTTGTAATGCTAATAATATTCTTCACTGAGAGGGAGCGTCAGCTAAATGCAGTGATTGAAGATCCTTTTTTTATGTGTGCTTGTCCTGACTTTTTTACTTACCTTTTTTCTTACTTTTCTTGCTAATTCTTACTTTATTTTACTTGAGATTAGGCGGGACACAACCTGTGGAGAGTAATTATATTCTAAAAAGCATTGTCTTTTTTAGGAAAACCTAAGAAAAGAAATTGATATAAATTTGTTCCACCTCTGCATTATGTAGATGGTAGCACAACAGCATACATAAAAGTTTAAACAAGGTCATTGGAGTGAAATAAAATTGCCCGAGCTTCACCCAGTGCTCTTTGCATGCATCGTGCACCTTCATCCACTCGTTAATAATTCAGAGCCAGGTGACAAAACTCAGGATTTACTGCTTAATGAGTAAAAGCCGGTGCAGAACAGTTTTGACATAACACAGGACGGATGCAGTATTGGGATTACGTCAAGGCTGAATTAACAAAGGAGCAAATTGGGCAACAGCCCTTAGCCCTATACAGCTCCAGGGCTGTCCAATGCTCCAGGCTTACTGACTGTGGAGCAGATTTTATTTATTTATTTATCTATTTTGTGTTAAATTAATGAACCATTTGCATTTATTCGGGAATATTCACAAATTAACCACTATACCAGCTTGTAAAGCCAAGGGCAACGAGGTGAGTCCTTGATCTTAAAACCTTGTCTCGAGCCCAGTTTGTGTAACTGCATAAAATCTTTTAACCTGAAGCAAAATTCTGAAAAATAGAACAAAGCCATCAGATTAAGCCTCCCTTTACTCTTTATTCTAACATGTTGCATGTTGTTTAATGAACCTTTTAAATCAAATTACCACAAAAGACGTTTAAATTTGGGAAATGTTTCACCAAAGGGGGAAAAAAAACAGTATACAGGCTGAAAGAATGAAATTTGAAGCCTTGATATTTTCGTCATTCTGGCCCTTCAGTGGTTCCTTGAAACCAAATATGACAATGGATAGATATGCTGGGGATATATAAGACACTCCGTGCTCACACAGTAAGGATTTATCAGTCACATAAGTAGCCACAAACGTAAGCATGCCCGTCTTTAATGTTTAATTTACTCTAAATGGGACCATAATTTACAAAATGAACATAATGCTCTCTTACATAGAACTCAGCCCAGTAAACTCATTAGGAACGTTTTAACTGAGATTATAAATCAAGGTTGCGTTCGGGTCAGTTTCTCATAGACTTCTTTATGTAGTGGGAAATGCTATGTATACATTTTTTTGGTTTAAATTGAAAACCAAATATATTTTTTATATATGGAAATGAATTTAAAGCGTCTTGATTATTGGTCTAACATGTGTGCTATCAACAAGTCATTGGCAGGATGCTCCAAAACCAGCCGGTCAAACCCTAATTTGTAATCAACTCACATCCAAAGTGTCTGTCTCTTCCCTTCTGTCCCTGGCCCAACAGACCACATTAGTACAGTCACACCAAGGACATCCATTATGAGTCACATTATCCTCTGCTTCAGTAATAAATAATTGCCCACATCCTAATTTACTCCCCATGCCTTCCTCTTCACTCACCACCGCAATCGGCTCTAGCGCCACTAGATGGCGACAGCACCAAGCGAAAACCCAGAGTGCACTTGACAACTTCTCTGCCTCCAGACACAAAGCCCGTGACATCATCTGCGAAGGGACAGAGGGTGTGCGAAGGACAAATGTCTTGAAATGCATTACATCATTCGCCACTAATATGATAATATATCTCAAGCAGTGAGTGCGGTGCCAAGAATGAGAGGGGCCATAATCCATACAACGGCCGCTTCAAATGGGAACAAGAGGATAAAATGGAAGTGCTGGTGAGGGAGGAGAGAAGGGGGGTCCACACTGGAGTCGGGAGTGCAACGCTGAAGGTTATTCCAGACATTATTCCTCAATGAGAACGGTAGAGGAGAGCAGGCAATAATCATAGTACACACTAAGCAAAGGAAAGCTTTAATGCTCTGTCTGTCTCCTGTCCTTGTCTGCCTTTACCCTGACAGAGCTTTGCTTTTTTCTCTGCCACCACTTCACTCATTTTTCTTGTCATTAGTGAAAGAAAAGTGAAGATGCCACTGAAGAGAAAAAATGAGACATAGGTGGATGAGAAAGGAGGGTGAAAGAAGGACTGATAAGTATAAGACGAGATGTAAGAGTTGAAAAACTGATAAAGACTAGACTTGTGAGACTTAGAGGAAAATTAAGAAGTAATTAAGAGAGATGGCAGATAAGGATAAAGAGGATAAAACAGCAGATATGAAAGGAGAACTGAAACTATAGCAAAATCCGAAAAAGAGGGAGGGTGATGGCATAGTGGTAGGATGAAAATGAAAGAGGGCAGGTGAAAGAGCAGGAGATCAAAGGATGCTAGAGAGATGAGAAAGGGACAAGATGGTTTGAGGAGAGCAGAGGAGGACTAATGTCAGGTGAAAGGAAAGGTGTTGAGAGAAAATTAGAAGAATATTATCTGTGAGAAGGAGTGACAAGTCGAAGCAAATGGAGAGAAAAACAGACACTGAAAGGAATGGAGGGAGATCTAAACTGCAAGAGGGAGAGAGAAGATTTAAAACGATAATGAGAATCAGGCAGAGGAGAAACACAGAATGACAAAATGAAGCAAGGGAAGAGGAAGGGAAGACTCATTTCAGGAGACACCCCGAAATGAGTTTTAAATGAGAGGAGTGACTAAGACTCAGCAGATGTTTGTTTTGGCTTTGTGCACTGTGCTCCACTGTCTCCCTCGCACTCAGGTAAACACTATCACTCTTGCTTGTGTGCTATACATAGACACACTTACTTACTTTTCACTCCAGTCTGCTTGACATGAGAAACTGTCAAAACAACTGTTTGAGTGCTGTATGCTGCCGGTGTGAGTATGGCCTAAATAAACAACAGCACACGAGGTGCACAAACTACATTTAGAGTATTTTTAGCCCCATCTCGGAGTCTCATTTACAAAATGAACAAAATATAATTTTATAAAATAAGCTCTCTGAAAATTGGGTTTTGGTAGCATAAATAAAATGAGCTTTTACCAATGTTCTTATGAAACCGTGTCTTCTTTTATTTAATTTTTTTTTAATACTGTGAAAAAATAATTACATAGAATTTGAAAGAAAAACTGAAATAAACAAAAACCATGAAAATAAAAGAACATTTCAATAATATCTTGTATGTTTTGCTTACATGTTTACAGTTTCTTTTCTCGACAAAAGGATAAACAAAGAATCCAACAAGAACATAATACGCATGTGAACAATATATAGGGATATTTAAAAAAAATTTGGATTATGGAGAATATATGCTTACACAGGCTGTCCCTCTTTTGTCGCGGTGTACACCTTCACTTCACAGATTTAAAAGTGGGAAGTCCTCGTCACTGTACCGATCATTGTCATCATATGCTTTGAGATATCAAGCAGAACATCAGTTAATCTTGTTCGCTCGTGCAGCTGTTTCAGAGAGCAGACAAGCTCAGCAGCTGGATGAGGGACAAGTGGACCAGTTCAGCTTCTTCCTCGTTTCCTAAGGCTATATGCCACGTCTCCTTCAGTCTGTTCTACCAGCTGTTCAGCTTTTCACTAGGGTTTGACTGATATATTGTTTGAAAGGCCACAAAGGGCACTGTTCATTTTTCCCAAAGTGCCACATATACATTGATTACATGGAACTTGTAAGTATTAAGAAGGTCAAAATACACATTTAAAGTGGTTTAGAGTCCTTAAAATTTTTAGCACCAATCAAAGTGCAACAAGCCTGAAGATTAACCCTTCCTATTCTAACAGGGCACATTATGCGAGGTTAAATGATACTACTATACCACTCAGAATTCTCGGCCATTCAATTCAGTTACAGGAGTTTGGATCAGGTCACAGCAGCTAATATTACCCTAATAGCATCAACCATCCACCTTTACACTTTTAAAAATGTAATCTATGCAACCTAATGTAACAAAGTTGTGCGCCTTTCTGTTTTGACTTAACAGTACTTTAAAAGTGTGTTGTAATAATAGGCTTTCCTGTTGTAAATCGTTAATTGGCCAATCAACATACATTAACAGAGTTTTATTTGTGTTTTACTTTAATTCTGAATGATACTATATGAGTGAACACTAGAATAAAATGTGGTGTTTTTTTTATCAAGAAGCAGATGTTGACAATTATTGTTGCTGATGAGCTCCATTCACTGCTCTTCATTAAATATTGCATATAGAAAATGGGTTTATCAACTGTGACTTGCTTTGACAGCTTTGAGTGTTTCCTCAGTCAACTTCTTGGGGTCCCGACGTCATGAAGAGGAGTGAATCTGGCAGCAAAATCGAAGGATGCTGCAGCTTGAAAATCACAAGGAAGGCCTGCCTTAGAAAACATACTCTACTCTGAGACCATAATTTATAAAGTGAACATCATGTTGTGTTCAGTGAGAGTTGGAATGATCGACAGAGCCGATAAACTCATCAGGAAAGTGTTAATTGAAGTCATAGATAATAGGCGTTGGGGCTATTTCTCCATAGACTTCTACACAAACTGACTTCTTCCTTCACCCAAAGTTGTTTGCTTTGTACTATACTGCTCTGTGTCCCTTTGTGTCATTGTCATTTGACATAGAAGGTTTATTTCTCATAGGACTAACTTTCATTTGAACTTTGCGCATGGACTGACAAATTTAAATCTGCCATTGGTGATTAAAATGACGACATCATTACAGGTTAATGAAACAACTAATGCACATCACCTTGGGATACCAGTACCATTTTGATCTCAGATGAGGTTTGATATAAACTAGATTACAGAGTATACACAGTATTATGCAGTAGTAGGGTTTCAAAAAATATTTTCAAATATTCATTTAACTGTTAAATATTACATTCTCTTTGTGTAGCCTAGCTGTTGTCAGGAGTGATCTCCATCATGCCAGCAGGTGACAACACGACTGTTTGATCGCTATTATATTTGCTGAAAATATCAGTCAAACCCTAATTTTTAAAGCCCAGTGGTTCCCACATATTTCAGATGACATGAAAACACACTTGGGTTACATGTAGCCAAAACACACGCACACGCGCTCCCACACACACTCACAGTCACACATGAGCTTACATAAACACAATAAACACAAATGGCTGTTGCATTTGTTTTTCTGCTCAGTTCATTTTTTGCACAGTCTTTTGGCACTCACTGGAAACTCCAAAAGGTAAAAATGGACACCGAGCCACTTCAGTCACTCTTGGCCGGGCCTGTCACAGCACAGCACAGCATGGAACAGAGCAGTTAGCTGTTGGTCTGGCCTGAATCTAGCCTGCGTTGGCCTAGTTGAGGCAGAATTTTGGCTATTTGTGGCCTGGCTGGGCAGTCGTTTTGGCCACGGATGCACAAAACCCTTCTCACTTTTCACTGGGTTGATTAATTAGAACCCCTCTATCTGATGCATACAACATAAAATAAAGTACTGTCTTTAAAAGTTAATACGCACGCTTTCAACTACAGTGGTGATGGATCACTATAAAGTAATAGAAAAAAAATTAAAATACTGATTTTCTTAAAAAGAAACATGATTATGGAATAATTTAACAATGGATGAATGTCATGAGCTCATGAAGCTATATATTCTCTAAAAAAGACACCCGACATACAAACATTTATGCAAGCAAGATAGATATACCGACCCCATATGTTGTAATCTCGGAAGAAAGCTATGCTGTGATGATTTTTTTCCATGAAAAGACAGATTCATCCTCTAAATTTGGAAGCTTGTAGGTGGCAATTAATATGACACAGGGGAGAGAGTAGAGTACTCCTTCTACATAAGAGCATCAGTACACATTGCAGTGAGAGGTACATATGGAAAAAAGGGGAAAAGGACATAAAATAACAACCCAGTGGAGTAAACACCTCTTCTCTTCCAACTCACACATCTTTTCGTTGCTGAACCAAATCTAAACACATGTTCTGCATTTTTGGCATCTGTGGTGTCTTTTACATATTCATATGTCCCCACTGTCAACAAACCGTAAACAGTAAAGAGGTAAAATCTAAGTACCTGGATGGCCTGGCCATGTATTTGTTGGCCTCAGTACCTCCTCTGTGTCAAATGTACTCCTTCTACACAAGGTCGTAACGACATTGTATGTCAGATGCAAAATACTGCGCAGCTACAACTCTGTAAAAGGGTTGTAAAGAGGTAATAGTATGCAATACCAAGGCTGTGATAACCATATAAATTTAAAAGGCTGCTCCATCTGCCATTCTTTTCTACGAAAAGGTTTATATAGTGACCTTGGAGCTACAAGGTTCAATCTGATGTTCTAATCAGAAACGGTGTGTCTGTGGTTTCATTTCTCTGTGTTTATTCAAAACAGAGGCAATAAATACATTTTTTACAGCCCCTTAGCACACAATTACCATAATATACCGAGAGGGGTTGATAGGGCGGCTGATACACTCAATGATTACCTCTGGAGGTGCTGAGATTTCAGGCTTCCCTTTGCAGCCTGGGGTCTTATTTTAAAACACCACTATTATCTGTTCTCAGATTTTAACTGCTGTAGAATAAAGGTACAAGTGGGTGAAACTTTATTGCTTCTGCTCTCTCTTAACTGTGTCTGTCCAGTAAAGTATACACAGTACAGTATGTGCTCTTAGGAAAAGGTACAATTCCCAAGAGTTGCTAAAATGTCTTAATATTTTGTGAGCAATAAAAATAGAGATCAGCCGATGAACCTTATAAGCTAAAGGTCAGTATATAGTGAAGACTGATGCTGCTGCATCTAATCAACAAACACGTCACCAGAAGGTGAAGTTTTGAAGTTATACCGTGAAGCAATCCAACCAAATCTCAGTAACAAAGTGTGCAAATTGTAACAACTTCTGTGTGGTAATCATTGCAAATGGCCAAATTGCTATTCAGTGACATTACTTTAGAGGAGCAACATTTTAAATGCTGATCATAACCCGGAGGGGTTAAAGGTCAATCACACGCATCAAAAGCTGACACAACATAATGGGAAAAATCTCGGACATAACATACCACCAAATTCCTGCTGCAGTGAGGAAACCAGCATACTTATACATACTTCAAATGTACAAAGTACCATATGAGCTAGATAGAATCCTCTGTACTTTCACTTTGATATGTTTGAACCTTCTCTTTGCTTGCAAAGTTTACAGCACAGCTCAGACTGAGCAGCTGCTTCTTCTCCATCCATTTCAATTGAATGTCGTCAACATTTGAAAAAGGCAGTCCAGTCAGAAGACTGGAAGTCAAAGAAAGAGCTTCACACCAAACAAAGATATCCATCAAAGACATTTGCCTTTGCCGGATATTCATCATTCTGAAGTGAAGCTCTTCATGTTTTTCTAATTTAAGTCTACAACATCCACTTTAAAAACACCATCCATCTCTTTGTAAAGGAACGTTTCCAATACGATGCCACATACACATTAAAAAGTGAGTGTCACCCAAAACGCTGAACCTTTGGTCCACAACTCCTTATAAAAATACTATAAAATGTTTCTGAATGCCATTTTTTTGTTTTTTTTTTCAATACCGGTCCGTATAAATATGGGAAAAAAATCTATTCTACTGTGCAAGTGATAGAAACACATACGTTTTTGACACTGAGGATAGGGGAGGTATCTTTTTGTACAAATTGCAGAAATTCATTTAATGAAAAAGCACTCCCACCTCATTTCACAAAAACCATTTATAGCATTGACCTTGAGTGAAATGTATAGAAATGCATCATGATGATAAAAATGAAAGATGGGGTGAAGGAGCATAGAAACGCTTGCTACCGCTCCGGTCATCTTAGATGTGGCATGTACAAAATCTCATCATCCAGAGCACCTCATTGTCCACGCTTTACAAAAAGAAGACACGTCTTAATAGTTCGTATGTGTTGGCACATAAGCATTGGCACTCTGGTCACTCACCTTAAGAAGCTTTGTCCCATTTAAATCAAGGTAGATCTTGTAAGGAATGGCAATTGGGTGAGTTTTAGTGAGGAAAGGGGAGTCAAAAAGTGCCACATATACTATTAGTCCAAGCTGCCCCATTGATGCAATACATAGAAACAAATAGGCTTGTAGAGATCTGTGTGTGTGTGTCTGCACGTGTGTGTTCTGCAATTTGTTAGAGTCACTAAATGTAAAACATGTGACTAGCAGAGGGGTTTGCTGTAGGTCACTGTACTGCATCACAATGTATAGTTTTGTACAAGGAAACATCTTTAAAATGACCCTAATCTCCATGTGCGGTTATTTACAGAGATGGGGCGGCAGGACCATGTGATGGAAGAAAACGGTCCAAGAGCAAGATGAGAATTGCTGGAAGAGAAAGGATCACTCGGCATCCTCTAAGCTCCTCTTCTTCATCATGTCTTCATAGTGCTCTTCTTGACTTTTTGTCTGTTTTCTCTTGATTGTGGCTCTCGCTGTTGTTTTTATTGGAGCATAAACATTGCAGACAGAAGATCTTCTTAGATGTGTATGAATATCGCTGTGCATGTGTTGCATGTATTGCTGTGAACCGTACGATATGCGATGCTGCTAACTGCTGGGTGTTTTATCAACTCAGAAATTTAGCCAAATACCATGCAGTGGTTAGGATGAAAACAGAAAACAGATTCTTAGGTGTTCATGTATAGATATGAGGGCATTTTTTGAAAATTTCAAAGATTTTTTTTATGTTTCTGTGTAATAAGTACTGCTCCTGCAAAAAGCAAATCCAAAAGCCTGTATACCACTTTCTCACACATGAGTCTGCATCCGTTGTGTGTGTCTCTGGGAATAGTCAGAGGGTGGAGATGAGTATGAGAAGCGAGTGGAGCTTCCATACTTTCCCAGCCCTGTTTCAGGACTTTGTGGTCCTGGTCCTGGTCCTGGTCCTGGCCCCGGTCCCGGTCCCGGTCCTGGTCCCGGTCCTGGACCTGGCCCTGGCCCTGTCCCTTGTCCCGTTGGGTACATCTCATAGGCTGGCCCTTCCTCTATGGGTGGAGCAAAGCCCATGCGGTAGCTGGGATACTGGGAAGGGTATCCGTAGTTGTCGTAAGCCAGTTGGGTGGAGCTGTCCAGCAGGCCGCAGTCTCCAGGGTATTCTCCGGGTGACTGAAGAGCTGGATTAGCAGGGGCTTGCTGGCTTTGTGCTGCCCTGGAGAATGTGTTGAATTGGGCATAAGTAGAATGGGACATCCTGGAAGGTGGACGAGGGTCGTAGCAGCCAGCTCTTGAGCCCGGCACCGCACTGGGGGGAACTGCACCGCTGGCAGAAGCAGAGGGTCCACTGGAAGTGGCTCCTGCTGGTCCGCTGCTTGGGTTTGGAGAGCGAAACTCTCCCTGGTAGTGGACGACCCGGGACTGGGGGCGCGCCTCATCATGGGTTGTAGCACGGACATTGTAGTAGCCATTGGTTGGATCCTGTGATCAGAAAAAGAATATTAATCTTTCAGTAAATCCTAATATCTCTCTCTCTTCATATACCATCTGTTCTGTGCTTGATTAGCTTAGTTTCACTTTGTTTCTATTACAAAAACAGTCTTTTTTGTATAGTGTATAAAAAAGCCAGCTTGGATTTTTCTTTGAATCAATTAGAGTGGCCCTACCCCCAACCCCCACCCCTCATCTGCTGGCCAATGGTCTGAATCCACGTTTAAGACATGTATGCCTCTTTTAAATATAATCTATTCTTAGTAAGGCCTTAATGCTTTCTATAGACTACTAAAGGGTTAGTATGCCAAGCAAGTGGTGAATATTTTTACCACTTGTTTGGGTTATGTATTTTATATCACACTGTTGCTACAAAACAAATCAAAAGAAAAAAAGTATAATAATCTAAAAATAAAAGTTAAATTAAAATTCTAAAAATCTTGCATTATGTTGTCTTATATTGCAGCAAACTGTAGAGTGTCACAAGATATGCATGGTGGATAATGGTGGTGTGCTGTTGTTTCATGCATACACACAAAAATGTAATGATATGAGTAATGCAGCACAGTGTATGTGTAATAGAAATTAATTATTAAATGCCAAAATATTACCAAAGACAGATATGTACTCTAATTACATTTACCATCGGTACTATCAGAACTTTAATAATTACAGGGGATATAAAGGGTTACGTCCAAATATTTAATATTTTTTATTTCTTGACAAAACTGCTGGGAAAAACCAAAACCAACAGGGCTAGGACTATTTACAAAGAGTTGTTTCTACACATGCTCTTTGCATTTGGTAGTATGGACTAAAATTCAAAGCAGTGTTTTTGACTTTGACTCTTCTTTGAACTTGCACCTCCTCGTCTAGGATTGAAATCAATATGAATTCCTCCAAGCAACCACTGTCTGCCATGCCCACAACAAGCCGAATATGCCAAAAAAGGCTCTAACTTACGGTTCGGTGTAAAGATTGTATAGAAACAATGAAAAACTCTGCTAACACTGAAATGCTCGATATCAAACCTGAAACTTCAGCATCCTGTGGAGGACTTTGCTGCTTTATCGCCCAGTTTAAAATGCTTAGGAAAGTAATCAAGATGTAATCAAGTTAAATATGCTACATCACTGGTGAAGAAACTGAAACAGTTACGTGTGTATTTATTGTCTTTTACTTATTTAGTCTAGAAAAGTTAAAACTATGCTATTTGCAGCTGTGTGCCAATCACAGCAGGGGCGAGCTGCCTAAGAAATCTGGCCTTTTCAAGAGATACCTGATCATCAGACTCAGTGAACTCAGATACAGATAGTGGAGGTTTCTAAGCCAGGACACTCACACTCAAAAAAGGCACTACAGAAAAAGTGGCTTTTAACTGTGATGTAAAGCCACAGGAAAAGGTATAGCAGGACCTGAAGAACATGATCACAAATCTCATGCACCATGCCAAATGTCCAGCGATGCTCTAGATAAGTGTTTTTTTTATTTTAATCGAGTACGAGCATGCCAAAATATCTTCGCTGACTCATCTCACCTTGAGCTCGTACTCCTCCCGGGTGTCGCTCTCGCTTCTGACGTCCTGCTTCAGGTCCATGTCATCTTTGAATGGCTGAGTGGAGGGAGAGAGGGAAACAGAGGGCAGAAACTAAACCATCAAACAACGAAACACACACACGGAAAGAGGGAGGGTGAAAAAGGAAAGGAGGAAGAAGAGAGGGAGGGGAGAGGAAAACAGAGTTTCAGGTTTTGAATCCCAAGAGACCGGAAGACGAGAAACGGTTAGTTGTTGGAGAAAAGGGTGTTTTTGCCCGAGCTTTAAAACCGCGTCAGAGGAGCTGCGTCGATTAGATTCTCCAGGACTTCCGGGGTTGAATTCTCCTCTAAAAGGAACACAATGTAAAAATGAGTGTGTGTCTGTATATTTGTTTATTATTTCTGTGTTTTTTGTGTGCACAAATATGTGTGCAGTGAGGAAAAACTGTGTATTTTTTCCCCAAGTTAGTTTTTCTCTTGTATCTATGCGTGAATGTCTTGTACTTATTTCTCCTCATATGTGTGTATACACATGCTTCATTGTGCTTTATTGATTTTGAGTCGAGTGTGTGCGCGCATATATTTTGACATCTTTTTTATGGGTTTGTGCTTTTTAGTGTGTCTTTAGTGAGGCCTTGTGCGTGTGTCTTTGTTCCCACTGTGTGAGTGTGAGAATGTCTGTGTGTGCCGATCCTGCCAAGTCGCCTTTAGTGTCAGTGTATCTGTACATTTAAGGCCATTGACCCATACGCCTCCTCTCCACGGCCCCCGGTGACTCAGATGGGAGTCTACTCACGGAGTACATGGCCTTGACCATCCGGGTTGCTGTGGAGACGTTGGCCGCCTCCTCCTCCAGGCTGTGGGTCTCTTTGTTCACCGTCTCTACCTTGATGTCTGGTTTACCGAGGGTGACACCCCTTCGACCTGGAAGAAAAACACAACCGCCGGTTATAATGTGTGGTAATGTTAAGATAAATGATTGACTTCTTTTTCAGTCTAGCTAGAAAAGTAGCAAGAAAAGAAAACTTCAGCATTATTTTTTGTTTTAAAGTTGTTCAGCTTGCCTGATTCATTATTTGCCTTGGCATGCTGACAGCCTTAAAAGAAATGAAAAATATCACAACATGAGCTCTGAGGATATGACAGTGAAAGAATATGCTAAAATATCTTCACTCTACTTGGGCAATAATTTCTTTATCAGGGGTTGTTTTGATTAAAATTTATAAGAAAGATGAATATCGTTTCAGCAGATGTCTCTGTCTGCAAATCCAAGGATGATTCATTATTTGTTTTGTTGTCTTTTATATACGAACTTCTCAGTTTTAACCACCTTTGTCCTTTCCTTGTAGGTCTGATATTAGTTTTTTCTTATTTGTTTATGTGGTTATCATTTTGTATTCTGTGTTTATGTGTATTCTTTCATAGTTTGTGTATCTTGGTCTGCTGTGGTTGTTAATCCATCTGCTTGGCTGGACTTTGTACTTTGGGTCGGCTACTGTTTCGTACGGTGGCCCTGAGAGGCCAAACGGACTGCAACTTAAGAAAACACCAGCAATAAGAAAAACGCTGCAAAAGCACACAAAACACAACAGAAATAGGAAAAATGACAACGGAAGTGTTTCTGGGGAGACAATAACCCAACGGACCAGTTGCAGGAACCCAAAACATGGTAGGTGTGTTTTGTCATGATTCATATAATACTGATGACGGATTTTTAGGCTAATAGTTGGGCTAACACACTTACCTCTCACCTTTTCTTTCTTCACAAAACCGATAGATCCTCCACTTCTTTTAAGTGTCTCCCAGCGCAATTCTTAGCATATTTTGGTTCCTGCAACTGGTCCTTCGGGTTATTGTCTCCCCAGAAACACTTCCCTTGAGCTTTTGGAAATCTGTTTTTTCCTATTTCTGTTTTCGTTTTTCCTATTTCTTTTTTCTTTTATCCTATTTCTGTTTTTGTTTTTCCTATTTCTTTTTTCTTTTATCCTATTTCTGTTTTTGTTTTTCCTATTTCTTTTTTCTTTTATCCTATTTTTGCTTTCGTTTTTCCTATTTCCATTGTGTTTTGTGTGCTATTGCAGCGTTTTTCTTATTGCTGGTGTTTTCTTAAGTTGCAGTCTGTTTGGCCTCTCAGGGCCACCGTAGTTTTCTAAAAGAAGACGCTGTGGAAGTGTCTGTAAATTAAAAAAAAAAAACTTTTCAGAACAAATAGCATACCATGTGAAAGCATCTAAAAAATTTTAGCCAGTTTTTCTCAAAAACAAGCAGCTCCACAGGTACATTTGAAATAAAAACAAAATTATAACGTGCTTTAAGTGTAGACTTTTAGCTTCACTGTAGGAATTACAGTCATTCAATAAATACTTTCCCATTTATAGAGCTCAAAAGTAATTGGACAAACTGTCATAATTTTAAATGTTGGGAAAGTTTTTAATACTTGGATGAGATTCTTTTGCAGTCAATGAATGGCTGAAGTCTGAGCCCTGAGCTGTTTCCTTCCTGCAGCCGTTTCACTCCTCAGTTGTTGCTCATCTTTGGGTCATTCTGCATTCCTTTTTTTACAGTTTTAATAAATGAGAAGCTGCTCTGTAGAGTTGAGATCAGGTGACTGTCTTGGCCATTCCAGAATATCTTTTTTTTTACTTTGAGAAACTCTTTTGCAGCATGCTTTGGCTCACTATCCATTACTATAATGTTATTATAACATGTGTGTGCTTTCTCTCCTTCTCCATACGTTTCTTATTTTTATTAAACCCTTTGAATTAAAGCTGGAAAACCTAAACTCCACCTCACCAACACATTTTGTGAATTTCAACTTGGTAAAAGTCAACCTGAAATGTTAAGATTAAATATATTTACTGTGTGCAAAGAGCTTTATTGAGCTAGGATAAAGCTGTCTTGTCTATAACTGCAAACATGTAAATATTAGGGCAATAAAAGAAGTGTATTTCTATACTGTCTCATGCAACCTAAAATGCTCAACTCAACATGCTTCAGTCGCAAAGCAGTCAATATTTGTCAGCACAAACAACTCACTTCCACAGCCAGAAACCTTAAAAGTAGAGATTTAAATCTGTGAAGTGTCGCGCTGCATCGTAGACGACAAATGAAAGACTGTTTATCTGGAGCCACAAAGATGTTTGTTTGAGTTTCTATTTCCAAACGGTGTCTTTTCTGTAGAGGTGTTATCAGCTCTGAACCAGAAAAAAATACACTCTTATCCACAGAAAATCCCTCTGGGGACTCTGCCAGTCACCTTCACTGTCTTTCCCACTTCTTTATTTGAGATGGAGCAGCTCAAAATTAAACAACTAAGAGACACTGCTTGTTTTTAGCTCCCCGTTTAACGGAAGCGTGATTTGTGTTCATAAATACTAATTGGATTGCTGCAGGCTGTAGAAATAACATATAGGAATTCATAATTTAAATACTATTCACCTCTGAATGCTCTTGTTTTCTGCTCTGTTGTTTATGTACTTTATCTAGCGTAGAAGCAGCTTATAAATATAAGTCAAAAGAATTGAAAGGGAAATGTACAGTAGGCGTCTTAAGGCAGTTTGCCATATTATATGAATATTCATTAATATCGCTTGCTATAAGGCTGGCAAGTGTCCCTTTTTTCCAGGAAAAGCAGAATGACAGTTGTAGAGAGTGGATAAAAGAAAGACTGATAGACACACACACAGTATAAGTGTGTGCATGCCCCTACACAAACACATTAGAGAGCGACTGTGTGCACTCACTGCCTTTGCGTTGGCGGTACAGGAAGAAGGCGAGCGGCAGTAGAAAAATAAGCAGCAGAATGGAGGAGACCAACGTGCCACCAGCGATAATTCCCACTGGAACAATATCTGAAACAAACACATGCAGAAAAAGGGTATGGGGTTGAGGGACAGCTGCTGCCTCATTGTTACAGAAACCTGCGCGGATGCAGCGTCGTTTAAGCACAAATCCACTGGTGTTCTAGCTTAATATTGAATCTCTGAGGGCTGCTTCTGTTGATAAGGCGCAGAAGCAGCAGTAGTCAGACAAGGAATGAAATGCTTTAAGTGAACATGTGAGGGGAAAATCCAGGCTCTGTCTCTTTTTCTCGCTTTCAAAGATGTTTGGGAGATTTTCTGAAGCCGGCGAAATCTGACAGTTGAAACAATAGCAGTTTGACAGAGCATGGAGAAGCCATTTTCTCAATGTAATGTGGCATACCAAGCTCTGGCAATAAAATATGTAACCATCCAGAATGGACTAACAACACTATCTATCTGTTCTCCGGCTGAGGCCACAGCTTAATAATCTTGTTCAAGGGCATTTGAGCTTGTAAGAAAGAGAAGAACATCTTGTTCGGGGACATTAAGTTCCCCGTCTGATTTTTTTTCTGTAAACAAATTCAGTGCTTAAAAACTCAGCTGTTTGCCTTCATCACAAAACAAACGACAAAGCACACAACCAACCGTCATCAAATTTGGAATTAAGTTTCTTAATTATTATGATGAAAACTACGTGATATTGCCTTAGATAGATGAGTGAGGAGCATCTAGACATGAAGAGATATAGAAATCTTTAATATGAAACATCCAGTTGATATTTCATTGTTCATATTAATAGTGTGTTGATGCAAATTCCTGTTGCCTATCACAAGAAGCTCACCCAGAAAAAAAAATGTTTTCATGGTGTTTAAAGCCCAATGAATTAATTTAACACCTTCCTAATAAATTATTTCCAAAGTCAATTTTTTAGAAAAATTGGAAACCTGGAGTATTTCTCACAAAGTTTGCCACATCCGAGTGATTTATACAGAAATGCCAGAACTGGAAGTCAACAATGAGAACTTTGCAACTCATAAATTTAACTACAGTTAAAGTGTTTTGCATTCACAAAAGGCTTCTCTTAGAAAAGTCCAGTGTAATGTTAACATCCATGGTTGCTACATGTAATCTTTGTCTTCTTCTATGTTTTTGCTTTATGTATGTAAACTTCCACAATGCAGTAGCCAAACAGAAAACATAACTTTAGCATTAAACCAGGAAGGCAGGAAGGGTTTTGTGCTTTTGCCAATGGAGTAGTTGTGTATCTATGTGTTTGAAAAGACAAGGAGAGCAGCTCATGCAAACTAGATACAAATTTATGATATATATGATAAATATTTTAATTCTGTTTATTAACTACTGCAATCTGCATTGATCACGTGCCACGGCAAGCTTCATCTGTGCTTTAAAGATGAACAAGTTATATAAAAAAAACAACTAAATGATGTTATTCACCCTAATCTAAAACCCTAACTTCAACACGGTCTCTACATAATGATGCATTCTAATTACATTGTGCTAATATTTGAATTGATAATAGCAAGTAAAGATGACTGTAGTTTATTTTCTGTAATGTGTATATGTGAGGAGTACTCAGCATGATCACCATGTTCAACATTTCCCTTCCCCCCCTTCATACCTTTCTCCTCCAGTGTGATAATCATGGTGCCAGGTCCGAAGGAGTTCCAGGCAGTGCAGTTGTACGGGGAGTGGAAGTCTGACTCCATGACATTGTTGATGGTCAGGGTGGAGAGAACAGCCCCGCCTTGAGATGGAGGTTTACTCTGCTCCACTGTGTACCTCTCCATTAGTGTGCCTTTCTCTTTTTCCCAGACGTTTTCCTTCCACGCCCAAACCTGTAACAAAGATACCAAAGGCCTGACTTCTAAACCTGGACAACCTGACAGAGAAGAGGCCAAGGCTATCACACACAGCTGGTAAAATACATTTTAAGACATCAGTAAAACATTTTGGAGTGCGCACCGGCTTTTGCATTTGTTCTGTTTCTTTAAAGCCTCTAAAAAAGCAGCCCAAGTGTACTTCAGTTTTAGATTAAGTTAAGAATAAAGACTTGATATATTTGTAAATATATAAATATGTGCCTAATCAACACATCTCCTCCAAGCTGTATTAATGCGATGCTGATCTAATCACCAGCATCTGTAATTTGTTTGATTTTTATCTAAACTCCAACATTTTCTGCTGCAATCATCCACTTTAACCTCAGGGATCAATAATGCTGATTTCACTTTTTCACGATAGCCTCACATCGAGGGACACACACACACACACACACGAGCAACAGATGGGCAGTTGTTAAGACGTGTTAAAAGAGACAAAAGCGAGGAAATACATTTTAAGATCGAACGATCATATTTTCACACCTTGGTAACTGGTACACTACTCCTTAATTAAAATATGTGCATCGAGTTTTCTGAGTGGGTGAGAAAACAGTTCTGCTTAAACAGAAGAGACACACACACAGTGCAGCAAGTGTACACGAGCGGTAAAAACTCGAGCAGGTTTTTCTACTTAAAATCTCCTGAGGTGGAATTCCCCGGGTATTAAATATAGAGCATGACAATATCAAATATACATACACCCAAATGTTGGGCTAATGTACCTCTTAACCTGGCTTGAAAAAATAAAAAGGCGAATGTCATTGAAGACTCAACCAGGGACAGTTTTTGCAGAACGCTTCATTTTCTTCACTCTCGCTCTCTTTTAATCGCACTTCCTCACAATAATTATGTTGCACCACCTTTGTCTGCATCTCTGTCCCTCTTTCTCAGTCTCTCATTGCTTGCATTATGGACACACACACACACACACTGCCCATACTTTTTCACACACACACACAGCATCATACTTCATATTTTATGAGTCCCTGTGTCTCTGCATTAAGCCTAGACTATAATGTCATATCACATTATACGCTCTGAGCTCTCTGCCAATGCAGCAGGGGGCTGAAGCTTTCTAAAAGCTCTGATTTCTGTCATGTCGACACTGCACAATTGGATAATTGACGCTGAAAGGTACAAAATTTTACTCTCCCTCCATCTCTCTCCTTCTCATTTCGATCTACTTCACCCCCACTCTCTCTCTCACTCATTCTAGCCTTCAAACTCAAATGGCGTAAGTGGATTTATTTCAGTTCTTTTTGCTTCTTTTTGTGATATGAGTGCATACTGGTCATCGTGTTCTTTTTGAAATTTTATATCGAATGCCATACCACTTATATTTTAACTTATATAAAACTCACTTTAAATTAAATTAGAGTTTGGTCAGGCATTGCTCTCAGTGACTTTAGGAGAAAAACAGCACACACAGCTGCTGGTATGGCAAATTCAGGCGGATACTCAATTACAGTTTTCTGGAAAGGCAATCTGAGAGAAAGCTTTCTTTTAACAGAAAAGATGGTGCTTACTTTGAAAAGGATTACTGAACTGAGTTTTTGGTGTACAGCCCGATTCTTGCTAAAATGGAGACGGTCTGGATGCTGATTGTCTTTATATGTGGGTTTGAAATTTATGTGATTATGGCATTTCTAAGTCATACTGATGGTATTTCACAAGAAAACTGAGTCAGTCTTTAGGAAAAATAGCCGGAAAGTGTTCATTTCACTGATCGCAATCCTACATCTTTACAAAGTCACACCTGAGCTCAAAGGAAGACCTTTAACCCACACACAGCACTGGAGGAGGTGTGGGTTGTGTAATGCCTTACTCAAGGGTAACTGTATAAAAGCAGACTGAAAGGGGAAAAAGGTTCACTCACTGATACAGGATTCAAATCTTTCAGCAACACATCTCTGTAACCTTCCAATCAGGCGATAACCAGCTCTGAGTAATGATACATGTGACAGGGTCACAATATAATATCTGCATATGAATAATGTAGAATCTGCAGGAAAGGAGCATTGCATATGGTGACAGGTGGTGACTGGTTTCTGTCTGTAGTCCACTTGAGGTACACGTGTTATTAACCCGTCATGTTTACGTTTCAATAAATGCACCATTTTATTTATATATTTACATTTTTGCTCTGCATTCACGAATAATGAATACCTCACAGTCATGAACAGGATACTAGAGCCATTGGTCGGATATCCTGAAAACACTCACAGGCTCAAAATTTTAGCTGGTCTTGCCAAAGCCTAAGTAGGTAAACTAGCATATGAATACTTCAAGGTGAATATATCATAAATAAATTACATTTTTGCCAAAAGAAATCTATAAACAATCTACTTTTGTTTTTTTCCTTAATTGCAGGACACTTTTTACTCCTGTGTTGAAAAATGAGTCTTACATCATAATAAGAGGAAGGGATGATCAATACTTTGATTGATCCTGATATAACTAAACTACACCAAAGGTTGTAGACAGTGAAATAAATCTGAAAACAACACTTGGCTGGCTTTGTAATGTGATTGATTCCATCACTGTGAAACTTGTCATGTTTACAATCGATTCCCAAAATAGAGGTACAAGCATCACTGCATCCCTGAGAGATGGTGGAGGATTCGGAGGAGATGATTCATTTAAAGAAACTTCAACATTTCTTGGTTCATTTTCTCTTATAATTTCATTTTTTCCCCACATATTTGACTTTAAGAGAACAGTAAACATGCATGTATGGTGGATATTGCACGATTACACATTGATGTGAGCTTGGGCTATTTGTAACAGCTAAAGACTTCCTGAAAGTTGACATATACACGTGCATCCACTGACTGACCAGAGCCAATGTATTTTTTCACTGGTGAAATAGTGGTAATTTGAGTGTCCTACAAAACCTGGGTGGTGACATTTAAAGGCTTGTAGAAACAGCTTTGTCAATAATAGAAAAATATGTCGTAGCTATTTTGTGATGGTGTGAGAGTTACAGCCAATTTCATACCTGCCTGTCATACACCAATTTGTTGTAAATTGTAAAAACTGCAAACACGTTTAGCCGTGATTTATTAATATGATTTTGAACATTAAAGTCATCAGAGATTTCCACTTTTTAATCACTTTCACTTTTCAATAAAAAGACTTAAAATGCGCAACACACCGCAAGCCATTCAAACACAAAACCTTTACAAATACTTTTGTAACGTGTGGCGTCAGTCGAAGCTGAATCGAATCTACTGCACTCCAACATCTCACTGGATCACAGTGCACAGTTTTGTGTGTGTCCTCTTTTTTTTCAGCCAAACACTACAGCAGCTGTTTTTGATGAGTCACACCTTCCACCACAGAGGAGGAACAGATTGTTCCCCCGTAATCATTGGAGAACAGTCGCTTATGTCGGTCTTTCAGCCTGTGTGACACAGGCTGGAGAGAGAAAGTAAAAATCATTTTGTTTTTCGGGGTGGACGAGGCGCTGCGATCACGATTCTGTCTGAGGCAGATGCAATCTGAAAAGGTCAAGCACCTCTGGAGAAGATTACAACTTCCAAGGATGGACTTACAATCTTATCAGGTGGAGGGGTGCTGGCGATGTAACACTTGATCTCCCCTCTCTCCCCTCTGACAGCGTACTGAACTGGATCACTGGAGATGATAGGGGGGCCTGAAAGGGTGAGATAGCACAAGGCAAAGAGAGAGAGAGAGGGGGGGGGATACATGCACAGAGAGGAGGATTACTACAATTCATAAAAGAAATCGTATTAACTTGTAGAATTAAGAGAGAACCCCAAAAAGCAAATGAGAAAATATTTTTTTTCTTATATAGTGTTTGCTATTAGACCGCGGCACAAATAACTGCTTTATTAAGGAAAGAAGCATCTAGTATTAATACGTCCCATAGACAGTTCTTCAACCTCTATACCTCTATATTTTAGACTGCATTGATAATAGTGTTTCCTCACTCTGGCTATGTGCTCGATGATTGTACACAAAGAGTTTTAAAAAAGGCCAAGGAAAAGCTGAAAGATGCATTCACAATCTGGTCATGCACAAAATCCATGAAATGTCTGTTGCAGGTGGGTAATTTTAATGGTAACAACAACTTTCAGCAAGTTGCAGAAAGATTTTGCTGTTATCTACTGCTTTTCACAAAAACACTCTGAGCAAAGTCACTGAAAACCTGCTCGCTGCAATACTGTCACTCTCTATCACAGTGAATGAAAGACTGTTAACACAGCACCCGCACTGCAGTGCTCTCCTTTTCAGTAATGAAACCGGGCTAATAAAAGTAACACGCATGTAACGGCACTGTACGAGAAATAAAAATAAATCCGAGTGGAAAATAAAGTTACTGTGAGGAAAATATTTTAAAGCTGCTTTTAGCACTGACCTTTGTATTGATTCACAAGTTGAAAATAACATCCAGTCATCTCATTTTCAATTGTCATGCATAGATTTAATTACTGTGTTTCTGGACTTGACTGCAGTGGTTTTAATCATCAGTCCGAGCTCTCGCAACTGAATCCAGCTGAGGAAAAACTCGGCTGCCCGGATTTTGATCTGGCACTAAAAAAATGATCACATTACTCCAGTGCTGGCAAATTTGCACTAACTGCCTGTTAAATTCTCTATTGATTTTAAAATTTTATTCATTACTTTAAAAAATTGCTCTGAAGTATATCAAAGAGCTATTAACACCATATTTGTCTCTAAATTTCCGTAGATTGGAGAAAGAGGCTCTGCTGTTTTGTAAAAGGGGCGTTTGCCATTCGAGCTGCCCATGGGTGATAACTTTTCAGTGTCTTTCATCTCTCTGTTGTTTGTTATTTCTCTTTTCTGCCAATTTGTTCCTATTTTGAACTCATTCCACTTATTTTTATGTACTTATTCTGAACTATGAAACCAAAGCTGGTGTGCTATACAGTAACCGTGCTCTGCTGAAGTATAAATAGCTCCATTAAAACAATGCATCATGCTTTGCAGTGAGTCATGGGAACGAGGTGGATGATACAAATACTGTTACTGTGTTCACATTAAGTGTCTGATTAGTGAATGAGTGCCAAAATAATCAGCAGATCATTAATAAAATGAAAAAAGCTTTTAGCTTTTCATTTGCAAGGACATACCAATGATTTTTTTTCTGTCCCCTTTTCTTGTTTGACCAGGAACTTGGCCATTTAGTGAAGATTTAAGGGGCATTTGTGAACTCTCTTTTTATCACTGTGTTCTTGGTGAATCAGTTTTGATTTATTAAGTACCTGCTGGCCGCTCTGTGAGATTTTGAAATATTGGGTTTTGGCCTGTTCATGACTGAAAAATTAGCTGATTAGATCGTTTGGGTCAGGCCAGAATAAATCAGGTCAGGTCGACAGGCCCATACAGTACTGTGCTCCATTCGCTCAGTGGCTTCAGCTGTCAGAGCGATTCAGATAGATGCATGCTTACATTTAACACTAGATCAAATAAACACATCCTGTGTGGTTTCATTATTCCTTGTTCGACATAGAATTAGGGCTGTGCTTTGTGTAGGGGGATCTCTTTACACATGTTGTGAGTTTTGCTAATATCGACACTTTTCTTGATAATGCAGAGTACGTGAAGATTAACTGACCGTTGACAGTGAGCGTAACCTCGGTCTCTCCCACGCCAATTCGAGGCACGATGGCCTTGCAGACATACTGGCCTGCATCAGCCTGGCTCACTGACTTCAGATGCAGTTGGTTGTTGTTGCTTAGCACCTGGACGCACACACACAGGTAGGGAAAAAAAAAAACAGGCTGATGAAGAGGAAAAGAACAGAGATAAGCAGACTGGAGAGAAAAAAGGAGGGTGGAGGGAGGATTATCTATTTTTAATTCATATAGCATGTTGATTTACTTGGAGGGCACCATTAGTTTTTTCCCCTCAAGCTTTTTTTAACTTGTTAGCTAAAAATTAAAAATTTAAGATATGAAGATGGCTTTACAACTGAGCAAACATTAACAAAATCTAGGTCCTTAATATAGATGTGCTTATATATTATATGGTTAGGACTACGACTACATTAGCTGTTCTCACTTTATGTTCTATATATTTCAGTAATTAATAAGTATTTACAGAAATAATACTTTAATCCATCATGAATTGGTGATCTTATATTTAAGTTCAAAGGTAAAAATGTCTTTTTACCATGCTGGAACCCTTTTTAGTCCAGGTGAGGGTGAGAGGAGGGTTTCCAGACCACTTGCAGTTCAGAGTGACGTCTGCATCCACATCCACTGTAACCGGCCTGGGCTCCACTACCAGTATGGGGCCAACTGCAAGAAAATAGCAATCAGTTCACCAAATGAGCAACAAAAGGATTCCTACCAAAGTCAAAGTCAAATTTATTTATATAGCTCCTTTCATACAAAGCAATTCAATGTGCTTTACAGAGACAAAAAGCAAAAAGCATTAGGACAAAACA
Source organism: Oreochromis niloticus (assembly GCF_001858045.2). NCBI lineage: Eukaryota > Metazoa > Chordata > Actinopteri > Cichliformes > Cichlidae > Oreochromis > Oreochromis niloticus. The sequence goes on from NC_031982.2 coordinate 26,747,887, forward strand.
AAAATACAATAATTACAATTATATTTCATGTTAAAACTACAAAAACAAAATAGTTTTTAATCCAGATTTCAAAAAACTAATAGATTCTGCACACCGAAGACCAGAAAAGCACTTTAAAGCCTATTTACACTGCTTTGGTAGTTTTTGCACTAATTTTAAAATTCCCTTTTTAGTCTTTAAGGTTCACAAGTCTACATGGCCTTGCATCAGACGGCCTCTGAAAATGCTATTGTTTTATGAACTGGGAATGCCCCGCAGAGTCTCCGGTTCTTCTCTTTTATCTGTTCCTCAAAGCAAAACAACAAACATGTAGTGATGCTTTCAGCCATTACACTTCAAGCCACAGCGTTACAGGGAGGGCAGAAGGAGCCCATTAGTACGATTATTAATGGCAGTAGTAAAATTAGTAGTAGTAGTAGTACTAGTAGTAGGAGTATTCACTTTTGCTGTTTTAATAGAATAAAGATTTTTATGTAAATATATTGAAAATTTTTGTCAAACTTATAATTTTAGCTATTTTTATAATTTTCAGCAGTCTTCTACACTTTATATTGTATAGAACACATTATATACAATATATAGTACTACAATAACACACAGTTTATTACTGTGTTTCTGTTTATCGTAAAGCATCTTGAGGTGGCTGCTGAGTTGATTTGGTGCTACATAAATAACACTGAGTTGATTTTCATTTGATTCGTTTAAAAAAATATTGATTAGTTGAACTGTCTAGAAAGTGTGATTACAGAGAAGAAATTATATTTTATTATAGCAGAATTCATTCATATTCTCTAAGAAAGAACTGTTCATTTCACTATCATAAAGCAAAACATTTTTGTGCAACATTTTTCTCTTTTTCTCCTTTTTCACTGCGTTCTTTTGAATATGTCCTTAACTATGAAGAACACATTGCTTCTTTCACATTTTGTTATTTACCTAATTCATTTAAGTGTCTTTTTAACATTTCTTTATGTTTAGGAATTTGACATAAAACTCTATTTAAACTGAGAGAACATGCAATAATAGCCTATTGGGAATTTACTCTGCGCAATACACGGATGGTGTATGGTAACAATATAAATGCACAAAGCGCATTCATGTCATCAGAATCCCACTCAGCTCAGGAGTGTTTGCACTCTACTCACAGTGCACGTCCACAAGGATGCTGACGTTAGTGCTTCCCACGGCGTTAAACACCTGACAGGACACGGGCTCGGTGAAGAACGAGTGATCTGCGGTGGTGACAAACACGCTTTCTCTGGCTCCCTCCAGCAGCACGCCACCTTTAGCCCACCTGACAGTGAGACACACAGCACAGTTCAACATGTTTCTAAGCGTTGTAAATCATTGTTATGTAGACCTCCCAGCGGGATGTTTCAAAAGCATAATGGCTTTTTGAGGTTATCTAAATGTTAGATTTCCACCATAAGACAATGATTCTTTTTATATTATCAATTAAGCTAACATTTACACGACTTTAATACGAAAACCTGAGGGAATGATTGCAAGAAATTTCTCTTCATTTCTGTTATCCGTGCTGTATCTTGCCAGATACCTGACTCAAAATCAAATAACCATATTGCACATCTTCCATTAGATGACATTTAATGTTCACTCAGTAGGCCTAGTGCCTAAGTACCTGGCAGTGTTCCCACACAGGGACCCTCTGTTGGAGTCTCAAACCTCAAATTACAACCATCGTGTTAAACTCCAGCATTTTGCAGTTTCAGTGCTTCAGTGCTGTCGCTTAAGATAAAAGTCAGCGTTTAGCTGTACAAATGTTCAGTACTTTTATCAATTCTGTTCTCTAAGCAGAAATTGCTATTCAGGAGCAACAGCAGGGAGAGGGTATAAGCGCACTCACACAGATGAAAGAAAACATATTGGCTTTAAACATCTTATCTGCTCTGCAGGACAAGCATCAAAAAGTTTCTCATAGCCTGAAGTGCACAAAAACCTATAAACACATATTAAAAAAAACATCCAGACCTGTAGCCCATGATAGGAGGGTTGGCAGTGGCCTGACAGGTAAAGGTAACCCTCTCTCCCTCAAGGACAGAGCGAGGCTCGATGGACAGGGTCACAGTGGGAGGGTCTACACAGGGAGAGATACACGTTTGATATATATTCTAAATGAACTTAACAATAATGTGAACATAAAGTGTATTTATAAAATATGCATGTAGCAGATGGCAATCGAGAAGTACCTTAAACCTTCATTCTTTTAAATGTTCAACAAGGGACACCTCCTATGGTTGCAAAAGGAACTCTGGTAGTAAAGAAAACTCTGGGTTCTCTTACTCTGAGACCTCAGTGAGCACATTCTGATGAGTTTTTTGTTCTCATTTGAAAGTTTCAGTCCTTAGTGAATATAAAAGTGTGCTCATTTTATATATTACAGTCCCCATTAATATCCAGAAGAACAATAAAGCAGATTATGACTTAGGGTGGAGCTAGCATGTGAATGACAAGCAGCTACTGAAAGAGCAAGCAGCGTCACCCAGTTTCCCAGATCTGCCCTCTGCTTGAAATTTCTAAAATGCTGATGGAGAAAATGCTTAAAAAGCCAAAGCTTAAAAACACTGGACTCTGCAAATCAGAACTCACAGCGGTGCCTTTATCTTTTATATAGAGATCATGAGTGTGAATAATATAATGACTGCATACTATATGAACAAAAGTACTGGGCCACATACATATTACAGCCTTGGAAACCTATGCCGTGAAGCGCCCGGTGCACAGTTTTTGTGCTGATGTTGCATGAATGCCAGAGGAGGTTTGGAAACCTGCAGTTATTAAGTTAGCAGAGTTTTGGGAATGTGTCTGAGTTTCTAGAGTTTCTAAATGCTTTGCAATAACTCTTCTCACAGCTGATTTTGGAATATTTAGGAGGAACAGTGGCATCCTATTACAGTGCTACACTTAATTTCAATGAGCTCTTTAGAACAATCCATTCCTTCACAAATGTTTGTGAAAGGCAGGCTGCATGTCTAGGTGTTTGATTTTATACATCTGTGGATATGGGACTGTCATTCATATAACGTCGTTCAAGGAGAAACTGGTTACTTATAGACTTCTGCACTGATCCTATATCTTAAGTAAAACAGTTATTAAAGCTACTTTTTCCTTCTTGACAATAATTCCTGAGTTCTTCACCATAAAAACTTTCTGGTTCAGTAGGTGATGAAGTACAGTAGATTCCTGAACTGCTTCAGGCCTCCAAATATGTGCTAAAACAACACAAATCAAGCTAAATCAATTTGGAAGACATCCAGATCTGAGAATGTATTGAAAATTACTGACATGTATATTATTTTTTGCTGGTAATTACTTCAAGTTGGTGAGTGCTGGCACAGCTAATTAAAAATATTTACAGCTTTTGCAGTTTGCCTGCAAAAAATTTGTTCTGCTTCGTCACCAGAGCATCTATGTGTGTTTAGAGTCTTGCAGACAGGAAGAGTAACATACGGTGAACATTGAGGGTTAGGGTGGTTCGTTTCCCCATAGGTACAGCTGGATTGCTGGCCACACAGGTGAAATTGCTGCCACTGTCCGTGTCGACTGGTGTGATGGGCAGGTAGCTCCTGGTCGTAACCCTTTTCCTGTCTGGCAGCACTTCCTGTTCGACAAAGAAAAAGGCAGAGACAGGGCAAGCATTAGCAGGGGAGACGATGGGATAAGAGGAATTTAGGGAGAAGAGCCCACAGAGTAAGATCAAAGAAAAGATAGAAGAGAGGAAGGATGAAAAAAGGAGAAATAAAGGTAGAAAGACAGGTGGGGGAAGGAAAGAGACACTGGTGAGTTACTAATGGAGCCATGAGAGATGAGAAATAATTGAACATAAATAGAAATCCATGGACAGAAATAGAAAAAAATATATAAAGTATGTGAAGTTAAGAAGGAAAAGAAAGATAGAGGAGAAAAGAATTGATAGATGAATCAATAATGTAAACAGTTCTTAGTGGCAGTCATAAAAGAGACGCCATAAATCTTCTTCAGACCAACATAAACATAAAATCCAGCTTTCTTGGAATGAGGAGGTGGCATTTTTTTAAAATGCAGCCACAAAATCTGTCAAGAAACTGTGTACAGCTTTCAGTGTAGTTTAAATGCGTGGTCAGTAACAGGGTAATATAAGAGCAGCATGTAATATGTATGAGCATGTGTGGGGGGCATAAAGCTGGCTGTGAAGAGATGTAAAAACATCTGTGTTTGAGTGCGTGAGTCAGTGTTTGCTGCTGCATCTCTGTGCATATAAAAGCGCGAGTGTGCATATGCGAGCGAGTGTCTATGCGTGCGCGCGCTTGTAGACCTGCTTTCATGTGTACAGGAGAATATGCGGGATGGCGAGGAATCTGAACACGGAAGAAATGTAACACTGCGACTGTGTGCAAGGTGTCACCAAATACATTTCCTGCCTATATGTGTGTATAAAAGAAAATCTCTGGCAGTGGGTTAATAAAACATGTCTTGGATCTTTGTGTCTTTCAAGTTGTGTCACAACTGTAAAGCGAGGAATGCAAGAGATGTCTGGAAAGCATGTGCTCTGCTTCCGGGTAGAGGACATGGCTGACACTCGCAATATAAAGTCTACTGAAGTAGGAGTGTAATTAAACACATGTGTTGAGAAGGTGTGCAAGTGCTACGGTATTTTTTTTTCTAATACAAAAATTATGAAATACCACAAGTACATCTACTTAACCACTAATTTTAATTAGCTGCCCCTGCAAACTCCCTTTAGTGCATCAACTGAATTGTTAAAAGACATAAAAATAGAGTCTGTGGTATTTTCTAATTCATCACTATGGATGAATGAAGCAATGCACAGCAGCCCAAAGAGGGAAATGCAATGTGCCTTTTAGTTTGTTTGTTCTAGTATTAGTTGTTTTTTACACATTAACATTTACATCTACTCAACATGCTGTGTTAACACTGCTGACTTTGGCATCTCTCTACAGCTGACAAAGAGCAGGAAATTTAGGACTGAAAGTTTGTCGTGACCTCTTTTAGTATGTTTCATGGCTTAATTTTCATTTCAAAATGTAAGAACTTTGGTGTAACCGTGGTTTCTCAGTGTGAGGGGAAAAAGGTAGTTTAGTTTGATTTAGCAAAGAGATTTCAGCAATGTTTCTGCACCTTCATTGCTGCTACTATAGCCAAAAAAAGCCTATTGAAAGTTTCTGTCTGTTGATTTGTAGGTTAAAATGTGTAACCATTAATCATTTCTTAATAAATATGGTGAGTGTATTGTTGACTAAACAGTAAGGAGCGCTTTGTGTGAAATACTAATGATCGGCACACTATTTCTCGACTGGAGGACTTCTGGGAAGCCGCCTGGCCCGAGGGTGTGCATACTGTATTTACCCGTCATAACACGCCTCCAGCAAAAAAAAGCATATAAACAAATAAACAGACAGAGTGGATTATATTACAAAGATTGCATTGTTCTACAGTTTGTATTACATAGTCTTACAGCGACAAGTGAACTCATGATCATCAAAATCATCATTATGTGAGCTTTACAAACTCCCCCTGGAAAAACACACACACACACACAGACACACGTGTGGCTGCTATTATCTGCATGTGTGCATGGGTGTGTATGAGTCACCGTGGAGTGGTAGGCCCCCTCCACAGGAAGGCCATTCTTGGTCCACTGGATGTGCGCTGCAGGCTTGGCCCCACGAGTCACACAGGTCAGGTTGTGTGAAGTACCAGCCATCAGCAAGAGCTCGGGGGCTCCCTCGACCACTGGGTCCTCAGGGGGGACTGAAGGGGTGATATGCAAATTCATATTTTAAAATGACACATTTATGTAAGTTTGAACACATAAATAAAGAAAAAAACTTTACATATACATATAGTACACCATAAAAACACATAATACTGTCTAACCTTTCATACATATCAAAAGACTAGAGGCATGATTTTCATGTGTTTCTTTTTTAGGTATTGATGTCTTATTTAACACAATTAGCTCCTTGGTTAAGCTTACCGTTTAAAGGAGTTGTTCACCCTCAATTAAATTTATATATTTTCCTCGTGCATTTCCTCTCTTGTTTAATCTACAGATTTTTTATGGTTTGAGTTGCCCAGTTCTGGAGATACTAGCTTCACCCAAGTGCCAAAAACAAGCAAACAAACTAAAAATCAGCAGCGATGTCTCTCTCCAGAAAGCATGACCCAGTTACTCAGAAAATCCACAATTTTGTTGTGAGCTGTTTCATAGGAGCTATTTTCTTACCTCTGTCTGCATCCGCCCACCAAAGGAAGGATGCAGCTAGCTAACATTACAGCTCAGCTGAAGGAGGTCGTCTTTAATGTTTACACCCTGTCACACTGTCACTAGAATGAGTTTCTCATCACGAGTAGATGCACGCTACCTTCTGCACAGAGGTATGGTTATTGGATGTAGTTTGGTGGAATAAAATTAGACCTGCATAAAACTTCTAACTGGTTTGTCGCCTTGTTTGGTTATATTTAAGGGAAAGCAACTTCTCTATAGCCAATATCTGTAAAAATGGGCAATTTACCCCAAAACTATCTAAATGGACCAACAGCACTCAGAGTCAGAGGAAATATATACACATTGGGTGAATTACCCCATTAATGTAAGTATATGGCGATGGTTAAGATGTCCCAGGTTATCAATCATATTGGCAGTGCTATGTGATTGTAAGTGACACCCATTTGACTAATTATTACCAAACCTTCTAAATCTTGGTAAGCAAAAAATAGAAATACTGGTTGCCTAACCTGAAAGTTGCATATACAGCTGCAAAAATCTTTCTTACTTTGAATTCTTGTGCTTTTACAAAACCAGCACAATGCAGGGACATTTTGAAGCTAATAGGTGAGACCTAGGTGTTGGTTAATTTGTTTTCATGCAATATTTTGTGTATTAGTGTAGGCTGAACTGAGATTTGTTTTTTTGTCAGACACCTTCCTGAAAGGGTTTGGGTAGTGGCAGCTCAGTTGTTTTTAAAGCTACAGACTCTCAAACAGCACATTTGGGACTATAACAAAAGCAAGCTGGCACAGAGGCTTGAATGAATGAACAACTTCTGCAATTTCCACTTAAATGTTAAGGATGTGGGAGATTTATATTAACTTATGACAAGGTTGGTTTAATGAAAGCAAAAAGGAAACCCAAACATTTACTGAGAGGATTCAATGCATAATTACATAACTAGTTAGAGGAAAATCAGAAAAATGCATCAGAAGAAGACCCCTGTATCAGTAGCAGCGGGGTACTTACTGAGTACATTGAGCTTGGCCCTCCTGGAGCGCAAGGCGGCCTCTGTGGCCTGACACTCGTAGAGAGAGTCATCAGAAAGCTCGGCGTTGGAGATCTCCAAGTTGTACTGGCCGATGTCAAGAGAACGCAGGATACGATACCTGGGCCACGCTGTTGAACAAACCCAGCAAACTTTCAGTTAGAGAGCATATAATTCACACTGTGACTCATTTACTTCAGTCTGTTTTTATTACAGTGACGCCAAGTCACATACTTTTTTGTACATAGTGAGCCAACTTGAAGGGAAGACTGATTGTTCTGAAATGATTGTTGGAGTGCAGGAAGAGACATTAAATGCTTCTATTACAGACATGAGTCATCACAACAATACTGGATTCACTGAATGATCTGTATCTGCTGTTTCTGAGGAGGAAAGTATATATTTTTTAGAAATACTCGGTGATGATTTCCTGTTGTGAAATATTTTGTTTCCACGTCACTTAGAAGAAAACAAGCTGGTATTTTTCACATTTACCCTTTCTTGTGAAATTGTATTGAAATCTATGTTAAAAATTATGGTTAAGCTATTCAAAATCTCAAATTCCTAAAAAAGTTTAGTCTATGCTACAAGTAACTGATAATAAAAAGAAATGTTGCTAATTTAAAGGTGGCATTCATCTGAATTCAGTAATATTCCAAGATAGAAAGTAGGCCTTTCTATCTAGTCTCTTATTTTCTGAAAAGAGATGTCACTCTTTCATTTTTTAGGTGATGTTTTGTAGACTGTAGACAAATTTCATTCACCTCTGTTTTGTCTGGAGGTTGCAGTCAAAAGCTGAAACTTTATGACTATAAATTAAAACTCTGTGTGTGTCTGTAACAGAACATACGTCACAAAAAACAGTTTCTCGGTAATATTGGTGAACTAACCATTTAAACTGTGGTTCCTTGAGGTACTTGTCATGTCTTTTATATAAAGACCAAAAACGAAAACCCAAAAAGCTCTTCTCCATCTTCTTTCATCCAGTTTTTAATATTATTTCTGTCCTTCATGTAACTGTGCAACAGAGGACTCGGACCTGATTTGTTCACAGGATAAAGCAAATGTAAAAGCTCTTTTGAAATGGATAAATGCTGAACCCCGATTGTTTTACATCCATCACAGGCAGAGAACAGAGAGCAAGGCGACACATATTTATGGGAAAGTGTCAAAGCTTTTTATCATAATACACAGATAACATGATTTATTGAATACCTTTTTTCATTAACCACAGCATCTGGAGATCACAATGATATGATATGCCCTCTACACAAACAACACAAGGGGGGTAATGAATGCATGAGGACACACGCACAACGGCAGTATAGTAACACAGTTAGCGATAAACAGCTAAATGGTTTTTGCACTAACACTGATCAAACGTGGCCACATATTCAATAACGCCACATCAATTCCTGCAGAATTACGGGCTGCGCTGTTCCAATTACAGCACCCTCTTTTTCTCTCTTTGAACCCTCAACTCGCAGACAAAGACATAATTGAGCGTGACATCCCACTAGGGGGCACTCATTGATCCTCCGTGCCCAATCCTAACATGACATCATGGATTCAGATGGCAAAGGCAGGCAAGCAGGCAGGCAGTTGGGGTGCAAGGAGGAAGAAGGAGGTTGGGTGGAGGGGGACAAAAGTATTAGTGGAGATTACATCATCCACTCCAGCACCTCGCAGCATAGCAACCACAGAGGTGAAAGCACCCTGGGGAGAAGGAGAAGAAGGAGGAGGAGGAGAGGAGGAGGAGGTTGAGGATGAACAATAAACTGCCACCACTTAAGCCTGCAGGTAGTGAGAAGATGCATGTGTGTTTTGGGTATTTGCGCTGTTACGTGATCCACACATGTAGGTGGCTGTACACTGATCATATATTAACTGGATTTAAACTGTATTTATCTGACATTTTACAGGCACAGCCAGGTGATGTCTAGAAGCTGTTTTGGTCTGTGAATGAACGCAGATCTCCTGCGTATGTGTGGGTGAGCTAACTGCAGGTGAGAATTGCACTGCACAATCTGTACGCCTACACTGTCATCCACAGCTGTATGTAATCATACAGGGCGCATAATAACAATCACTTATACATCATACAGCAAACATCTGCACCTTAATGGATCACCAATGAATTAATAATATTTGCTGGTGCAAATGTTTACAACTTGCAGACTTCACGACATGGCTTCAGGTTCAGGTTATGAGATGAGCATAAGGCTGAGTGACCGTATGTCACGGCGGGAAGAATGGCAGCCGACGACTAAGCATAAAAGATGGACAGAAGGCGATGATAGATGGTTGAGAAGCAGGAAAAGAGACAAAGAGGACAACATGTTTATCAAATGTGTTTGTCAGCAGGTCCACGCTGTAAAAGGCTACAAGGACAAAGAGAGCATTACCAACAACAAAATGAGAGCGGGAGGAGGAAGGGACGGGGATGGGACCGACAGAGAGGAGAGTGAAGAAATAAAAAGCAATAGAGGGGATCTGGGAAGCCAGCAAGTGATGGTGAAGCTGTAGTTTTAAAGATGAAGGAGCAGGAAATAAAGGCAGTGTGAGGGAGAAAGAGAGAGCGAGAGAAGGCGAGAGAGACGTGCAGACCTTTACTGAACCTGTGAATTAAATTGAGTTGAACACAAGATTCACATCACATGTCAGATTATCACTTGTGTGACTGTGTGTGTGTGTGTGTGTGTGTGTGTTTTGTGTCAGTGTGTGTGGGCGGTGTGTGCGTGTCTGTGTGGGTGGATGGGTATGTGGTGTTTTTTGCGTGCTATACAGCATGTAGCGTTCTTTGTGGATGAATTTACAGTGTTATGAGAAATGTGATGGGTGGTTTAGAGCTGAAAGTCTGTGAGTGCTAATGTGATATTTGTAAGTGCTAATACAAAAGTTTTTCTCTTACATTTTGTGAGAAGATGAAATTGCACATTAAAGCAAAAAAAAAAAGCAGCATGTTTATGTATAAATAAAAGCTTTCCTAACTATTTCTCAATAAATTGTTTAAAATAGCTTTAAAGGCAGAATGAATGAAAGCTGTGCAGTTAGTTTTTCTTCCATCTATCCTTTTTCTGTGGATTATGCAGAGTTGGATCAAGGTGGTTGTAGGCTTAGCAGGTCAATTCTAATGTTTCTCTCCTTAAAAACATTCTTCAACCCCTAATGAAGGATTCAGATGTGTCCACAGGTCAGATGAGTTGTATCATCTGTCTTGGGTCTACCCTATGAATCACAGGGTCACATACCAGATGGAAAATCAACTGTGAAAGCATCCAGTCAAAGTTGCTAAAATGGTATTTAGATACGTACCCGGGACCGGCTCAACTCGATCCATTCACGAAGGAGCACCAAGTCCTCTCAAAGACCCCTTGGTATTTTAAAATATTTCACATTGCATCTAAGAACCTCAGCAGCCTTTATTCTTTCAGTTGCTACTCAAAACTTGACCCTAGGTGAGAAGACTGACTGGTTAATAGAAAGCTTCACCTTCCAGCTCAACTCCCTTTCCACCAAGTGCTCTGGTACAATGTTTGTGAAATACTGATCCCTTGATACTTCAGTTGACACATGTATAAAACACATGTAAACTGGAAGAACAATTTTTCCATCACACCTCAGTAACTTTTCCAGCATTAAGAGTTAGTCTAATGTGGTATGGCAGGAGTGAAGCAGGATTAATCCTTAGTCCAGAGTTGAACAGCCAATCAGAACCTCCCTTTGAGCACCATATATGAGCTTAGCCAGGGATGCTGAGCAGTTACATTACAAATTACAGCAGACCTTTTCTCCCTTATTCTGGTTTCCTGTTAGACAGACGCTGTCCCCGACCTCCACACGACATGAAAACGCATCTTCGCCTAGACGGTTTAACAAAGTCCGGAGCTTTCAGACTCTCATGGAGAATTTAAGAGCTCCTTCACTACCTCTGAAGTTTTGCCTCCTCCACAGAGGATGTGTTAGTGGGATTCAAGAGTTTCTGAAAGTGCTCTTTCCACAGCAAAACAATATCCTCAGTGTGGATTACTGCTAAGCATAGCCTGGGCTAAGACTTGCTTTCCTTTTGCTGAGTAGTCTGAAGGTTTGTCAGAACTTCCCTGGATCAGCTGAAAGTCCTTCTCCACAGACTCCTTCACTCATCCTGCATTTAAATTTTGGATCCACAATCACCATAGCTACAGCACTTTAGACCTGCTGGTACGGTCTGGTACATCCCCCAGGCTAACTAGTAGGGATCAGTAATACTACATACTGCTTAGACCTTATATGTTACACTGCAAAAGTATATTTGCAATACTCTCAAAAAGCCTATTCATTTAACATAACATGTGAGTTGGAGAAACTCAAAAATCATGATCACAGAATAATTTTTTTTAAACTTATGAAAGTGTCAAAAGTATTGACTTAATTTTTGACACTTAAAAGTTGTCTTACTGCTGAAGTTAACACATTTCAGTAGGTGCAGCTTTGCCTTGAAGACACCTTTCGCCGTTTCATTATGGCTAAGTGAGCAGTTGGCGAGGTTTTGCAGTCAGCAGTTTCCATAAAAACTATGGGTGATCACAGCAATCTGCTATAGCGGCAAAAGCAACAAGGATTTTTGTGCAGCACCGAACACGTGTTTAGCAGACATGTTTCTCCATCCACAGCAAACAACCTTTCGTAACGACTCAACAGCTGATTGGGAATACACGTTATTCCGAAGCTGCCTGTGTTTACCAGGGGGTCTCTGACTGGTCTCTAGTCCGGGGACTGGGGATTTTAGCGATCAATTTCACCGTAACTGCTAGCAAATGACCAGGGAAAAATCCTTTTTCACGAGTAGCTAGTGATTTCAAGCCAGTTACCAATTGGTGTGTAGGGATGTATAACTGCAGCCTTAAACAATAAACGATTGATTTCCAATAACTTGAATTGGGTAAGTAGTTAAGAAAATGGGCAGATGGAGAGGAGCTTTCATGGACTGTTAGTTAGGTTTTTTAGAAATCATCAGTTTCTTTTTTCTATATGCTGTTTTCTATACTTCTCAAAAACTACACATTTGTAAAAGTAATCATCTTATTTGCATTTTTATTTATGTGTTTATATATTATGTATAATGGAATAGCTTTCTTTCTTTCCAACACTTTCATTTGTATAAATCAATAATGCACAGCCGATGAAGGTGACAAGATATGGTAGTTACCTGATTAATGTGTTATAGGGATGTTAAATCTGAATACTTGATATGCTGCACATTCTTAATTCTGTTTCAGTGAGCCTATCAGCTCATTTTTTTACCTGAAAGTTATCCTGGACAGAGGTCTATAAGCAGCCTTATTCATAAGCAATGCTAGCATTCAGTAAGCCACAGTGGTCAAAAGCTTGTTTGCATATTTTGAAGAAAATGAAGGTGAGGTTAGTTGAGAATGACATTTTTTGCTTTTCTTATTCTTCTCCTGGCCTCTCATTCTTTGATTTTGCATTTCTGAGTTTCATCTGATTATTCCACGTATACAGAAAAAAAAACGGGTTTCTGTTGTGGCTTTGACCCTTTGACTCTCACTTTTGGCTGCTTGTGATGTTTCCTCATCTTTAAAATGAAGCATATTCTACTGTTGCACTCATAGTAAGTCATTCTGGATGTGCGTGTCGGCTTAAAATGTAAATGTGAATGTGCGTCTGCTTTTGTCAGCAGTGTGAGGGATTTTCTCTAATTCAGCATGATATACAGGACTCATTTTTGCCCAGATTGTCACTCACACGCTCTTAGCTCTCTCTCGCATGGTACAGCGTTCATTCCCTTAATGTTAAAAAACCCCTACACTTTTCAACCATAATAGCTTTTGTCAGGGTTCTTACACTCCAAACTGAACCAAAACCGTAGCTGAGTTATTCCCCTTCTTCACTTCACTTTGATCCCTGCAGTTGGGTGAAGCTGCATTTTTTTCTGTCCCTGTTCTTTCCCCTCCTTTACCTCGAAGACCCTCTCCAATGCCGAGTGCCAGGCCATCCTTGGTCCACTGGACGATGCCGCTGTAGTTGAAGACGACACAGGACAGCACCACCCGTTCTCCCAGCACCACTGACTGGTCCGCGGGCTCTTGGGAGAAACGAACACACCACACTGCAACAGAGGGACAGAGAGGGGGATCAATTTTAAGTTCCTTTCACTGTGAACTGGCCATGAGCTGGCATTTTTATTGCACTGTATCGAGCTACACAGTCCCTCTCTGGTCTTATTGACTTCTGTTTGTCCATATGGAGGTTGCTGGGTAATTTGTTGTGTGCTTTTATTGAATATAGGGTGTTTTTATTGTTTCTTTTATTATGTGTTTTTACTATGACTGTATTTTAATATGAACCCGGTTTGAGTGAAATTTCTCTTACAGGAATAAACATGAACTTCATGCATATATAGTGTTCATTATTATTATTGTCTTTTTAGCTGGTCAAGAGTCCATTGCTTGAATTTTGTATATTTTTCATTCCTCTGTGTCTTTTCTCTCTGTTTTGTCTCTTTGCCTCCATTTTTGGTTTTCCCTGGTCTGAACTGAGGCTTCTGTGCAAAAGTGTGTGTGTACATGCATGGATGTGTAAGCGAACACTTGTGTAGCAAGAACATCATTGCAAGCTGTTATACAGCCTGCTCTTTTTCATCACACACAGTACAAAGGATTTTGCTTACACACACACATTTCCTGCAGCAAAATAAGCCTTTTGGCTATCGCAGTGCCACTAAAATACACAGATAGAAAACTACAAGTGTAGAGCAGGCATACATTAACGCGCTCGCTTAAAGAGAGAGTGTCAGGTGAGGAGGCGAGGCACTAACCCGGCGCTATTTTCAGCCGTTTGCATCATCAGGTAAAATTGTTTCATATTCTGGAGAAAGTCTTGCAAGAAGGCACGTTAATTAAGGCAGAGAGAGAGAGAGAGACTGCGCTGCCTTAGATGACACATGCACACGAACGTGCATGTGCACACATACACAAACACACTGAAACTTACAGAGACAGATGCTTTTTCACACATGCAACAACCAATTTATGCAGTTGTGCACAAACGCACTATATCACTAACACAAATGCAGTAGCATACTCAGTCTGTGGAAGTGTGTATATGTGTGCACACGTACACACACTTCCACAGAGTTTGCGTTTGTCTTCCCGTGGGCTATTCTGTTCTTGGATCATGGTTAAAACAATCCTATTAGCTAATTAAGGCAAAACTGGTTAATAAAGCGAGCCGTGGCTCTGAGGGACACATCTCAGTGGGATTCAACCACAAAGGTGCAAACAACAGGGCGATTTACTGATTTGTCAGGAGGATTACATGACTTGTCATGTTATTTGTGTGGAAGGCTCGTTTAATGAAGGCAGGACATTTTAAAACTTCACAAGAAGAGCTTTGATGTTTCGTCAACTTTCCTTTTGAATGCTGATTCAAGAAGACAACTGTGGCGACTGTGAGCTGATAGCTGTGTAATTTATTTTGAAGTTTAAGGGAAAAACTGCCTTAACACACTTCACCATTCTTAAAGAGGCTGTTGCTTGGTTGTGCTTTTTGTTGAGATATTATTTCTAGAAGGGACAGTTTTTGCACTTAGTTCAAATGTTTAAACAACCTGTTAGGTTTTGTGTTCACTCTTATTTTGCTTCAAGTTATAGAAACCCCAAAGGAGGTCAGGTTATTAATTTTCATCAGAGTTTAAAATCTCATCCTCAGACTTTTTAATTCTCCTTTAAGCTTTTGGCTCTTATGACATGTTTAAATAGCAAACATTTAACAGCATGTTTCACCTTTTTAGTTTGTTTTGTCTCTTTTTTCCCATACTACTGTATTTCTTCTTAATGTAAAAAGTTTTGTAATCATAGTTGTAGAGTCATGTACTTCTGTATTCAGTAGTTTCAAATAAAGGCAAACTGTTCATAAAACACTGGCATTTTTAGGTGGAACGTGGGAAAAAGAACTTTAACTAGTTCAGTCATTGGTTAAAATCCAAGCTGCTTTCGACTTTCAGCCCCTAAACTTCTCATTAATCTACTGGGAAAGATACAATGACACCCTCAGATTTCTGCGCAATCAAGCAAAATGCAACACACAGAATATGGAAGCTGTGCTGCATTTTCAGTGCATGGTACAACTCGACCACTCTCTTGTTATCACTCACTGTGCACACATGGATCACTCACAGTTCAACACAAGTTCAACACATCTTGTAAGGTTGCCAAAAGGGAGAGTAAAAAAGAACATACAGGAAAGCAGTCGCTCCAACACAAATAAAAGAAAGAAAAATATGTGTGTGTGCGTGCAAGGAGTCATGCAGTATCACATACACTACATAACAGAAGATTAAGAGTTTGTTTAAAAGTCTGTTTACTTTTACTGCATATTATTAGAACGGTGAGATAAAACAATCCACTAGCACACGGGTCAAAATAATTAAAGCATATGTACTTTTATATACAGTATGATTTACTACATGAATATAGAATGTTAATGCATTTTATTTCTTCTGATATGTTAAACAACCCTGACACAGAGGCAAAAATATCCATTCTAATGTTAGTTCTTGCAGGCCATATTTAAATTGCTTAAATTTCTTAAACAGCTGCTGCAAGCCACCCAGAGACCCACCTTGACTCCATCTCCTAATTTTCATGTTATAGCTAATCTAATCCATGTTGTTCTTGCCTTTTTCTGTACTTGGGGTCTTATCGCTGCTCTCTCTCTGTCTTTTTCCTTTTTCCTTGTATGAAGAGTTCCACCAAGTAAAAATGAATGAAAAGAAAAACAGCAATCTTCTTTTGTCTATAGTTCTCCTGATTGAAACACAATTTTTCATACCTGGTCTATGAAAAACAGGTGATAATGTTCCCAGGCTGTAAAAATGTGCATTCTTAGGTCTTTAATCTTAAAAAGTGAAAGTCAAACAGAATACCTTAAAATAAAACTATGAACGTGGGAGCTGCTGCTCTTTCTGAGTGGAAAAAGAAGGAGCTGCTGGGTTGTGCCTGCTAACTTGAGTGATTTACATGTGGGTCATGTTATGCATGATTTATGCAAAATTAACAGCTATTATGAGCAAAGGCCCTCTTCCTCGTGTATAACTCTGTACAGAACAACACATGTTCTCAGGGGACCGGCTGTGATGTGTTTACTCTGTGTGTATCTGTGTAGGAGAGAGAAAGAGAGAAGTAGTGACAGAAAGACATGAAGGAGGAGACAACAAACATTTCTGTTTGTGTGCTGTGAAATGCATGAATGTGTGGGTATGACTGCGTGGGTATACACTGATCAGCCACAACATTAAAACCACCTGTATAATGTTGTGTGGTCTGTTCCCAGCACAGTTCTGATCAGTCAGAGCAATAACTTAAGACCTCTAGGACTGTCAGTGTCTACAGTGGAAAGTTAGCAGTGGATCCTGCAGCGTGCATTTGTGGTTTTTGTTTTGGAGGCTGAGTTAATACCTTTAACATCTGTGCTCCAGAGCTGCATTTGCACTGAGGCTGGGCACAACGTTGTGTTGGAAGAGGCCAGAACCACTGGCCAGTGTAATCACAGGAAGTGTTTTTGCTCTGCAACAATGCCAGTGGTAGGTAACACATGTCAGTGTTTTATCCAAATGTATTCAAGGACTCTCACAGTTTAATGCAGAACATTAGATTTTAACTTCACCCGTCAGTGGGTTTAAAGTTGTGGCTGCCTGGAGTAGATTTGCGTGCATATTTGTGATTGAATACGTGTGTCTGCAGTTTGTCAGCTTGAAGCAGGGATTCAGATCAGAGAAGTGAGAGCTGTACAGACAGAGAACAGAGATGTAATTAACCCTACGGGATACCCCACCAACCCGCTGCCTCCAACAGCATACACACACCTCTGTCTCTCTCCCCTCTATCATTTTCTCCATTTTCAAACTCCCCGTGTATTTCTTCTAGCATGTGGTGAGTTTCTCTACATTTATATTATCTTTGTGTTACTCTTTTTCTAGCTTCTACATTTTCCTCAAATCTCTTTTTCTTTTTTCTTGTCAGTGTTTCCAAGTTCATCCTGTTTAACTTTGACTAGCCCACCTCTTTTAATTCAGTCTGACTCTTTCCGTCCTCATTTCCTCTCCTTCTTTGTGTATTTTTTTTCAATGCAGCAATGCACAATTTTTATAGCTTCTTCAATCCTCCTCTCTTTTGTTCTTTGGACCCAGCTCGTTGTTTCTCCACCTCCCTCCATCTTCTCTCTTTCCTCTCCCGCTTCACTTCACTACCCCTCTAGTACTCCAGTATTTCCCTCATTATCTCTCTGTATCTATGAACATTTTTTCCATGTTTTTTATATATTTCTCACTTTTCTTCGCCCTCTCTCCTATTCACTGTTTTCTGCTGCAATTGTCTCTTTCTGTCTCAACCTCCTCCTCACTCTCCTTCTCATCTTTACATCCCTGCATCATTACCCTTGGGGATAATCTTGGGCATATCTTCTCTTCCTCTTTTTTATTCTCATTGCATAATGACCCATTGGTACAATAGACACAGCTTCACAATAAAAGCCACAGTGCCCTTGCATATTATCCGTAATACCTTTAATATCTTTTATTCACTTTGGTCTTTTTTCCCCTTCAGGCTGAGCTTTGTTAAACATCAATACAAGCACTATCTAACTAGCCCTATCAATTTCTACTTGAAGTGTACAAGTCTTTCTGTATTATAAAGAAATTCTACGTTTTGCATTAATGCTGAAATATTAACATTCAGTGGCTGACTTGGACTAGAGGAGCTGCACTAGAATCTCACACAGAAGTGTAGGCTGAAGGGGGAAGCTGAGCAGCAAGGATGATTTTAGCCAGTGAATTTGTACTGTCAAATAATTCATAGACTTTCATAATGAGTAACCTAGGACATGATTTCATGTGAACATTTATGCAGGTGATTAACCATGTAAGAAATGTTTGCCTTCACTTGACACTTGACTTGATAAGTAGTTGTATGCCATCCATCCATCCATCCATCCATCCATCCATCCATCCATCCATCCATCCATCCATCCATCCATCCATCCAAAACTGCTAATTCAGACTCACAGTGGTATGGAGGCTGTCCCAGGTATCATAAGGAAATATGGTGTATACCTTGGTGTCTATTGTGACTGCTCCCACAAAGCTGATGTATGTTTCAGAGCATATTTAATGTTGTATTGTGGTCTGCATCAGCACTTTCACAGCTGTCATTGTATAACACTGAATGCATTGTCTTTTCCACTTCAAAACTCATCTTTTCTCCAAATGAAAAGCCACTTGCAAAGAAACAACACAATACGAATACACATGGCTCTTGTTTTGTCAGGGGGCCTTCCATACCTGATGCCTTGATGGAAAACACGATTCCCGGACACTGTCAACAATGCTTTCCATATGCCGGGTACAGAAAAGACTTAGCACCTTGCTTACTGCAATCAAAAGACTTTAACAAAGGATTAGAAAGAAGAAAGTTTAAAAAGGGTGCTGTTTGGGTTGAAATAACCACTTCCAAAAGGTTAGGGAATGATTACTTTAGTGGTTAAAAAATGTTTAAAGGGGAAATGGACAGTAGTCTCCTTTGTGAAAGTCATAAATTTTGTCAGCCCATTGATTTACTTTAGGAAGGAGTTCGGCCAAAGGTTTGCTCTGCACAGACAATCACAGTCGTAATCTACGCAACCACCAAACGATGAATGCAGTCTTTTTTAGAAAAAGACTTTTACTATTTAAAAAAAAATCAAGAAACCGTAGTACCTGTAATAAAACTGCAACTCTTCCGCAGTTTTGACAGCTGACAGTGAAATAAGATGGTAACCTGACTTGGTGTCAGCGCTGCTGCACAGTACAGGTGTGTGTCCCCATATAATATTTGCCACTATCCCTTTTTGCTCAGTTGTCTTTCCTGTGATAAGTACAAGTGAATCTATCACATAACTTCTTATTCCAAGTGCAGTTCACAGGTTTTTGATTAGCTCAAGGATAAAAAAAAAAAGAACAGAAAGAAATAGGCTGAGTGCAGCTGACAGGAATGTATAAAACTGGTATTTCAGGCAGCAATCAACTTTTCAGCGCTGTCTCTTCTCCTGTGAGCTAAACAATAACACTGCTCACTCATATCAAATCATAACTTTCATGCAGCGCTCTCCTTTTTGGAATTTGAGTTAATATGAAAAGGAAGGAAGTCTTTGTAACAAGAAGAAATCGGCTGACATTTTAACTGCCTTGACTTTAAAGTGGGATGTCTTGTCATCTTATTAGACATGGTCACAGTACTCCCTGAGGAACGCAGCTGCTGATTCCAAACAGCGAAGACCTCCAAGGTGGCCATCAGAGGCCAAATGCAATTTCCTACAAGCAAATGTAGAAATGAAAAGGCAGTTTGTGAGGTTTGTAACCCTAAACTGCACATCTCTACACCCTGAAGCATTCATGCTTCTAACCCCCACCCCAAAAACTGCCACGCTGACCCTTTCCTTGTATTCATGTCCCAGCTCTGCCTCTGGGCTATGGCTCGCTCCCATTTCAACTACCACACACCACTCTCACTCAGGAGAGAGAGCACGCTGTGTCTACGTGTGTATGCGAAAGCATTGTTCGTGTTTACACGCATGCCTGCATGCGTAGCTGTCATTGTTGTGTTGTGTACGCCGCACGCATATATTTGCCATTTCCGAAAAAGGCAGCAAAGGGCAAAGTGTGGCTGGAAGAGTCAAAAAAAAGGTGTTTGCCTCAAAGAGAGAAAAGGAAAAAGAAAGTGTTTGTGTGTGTTTGTGTGTACGTGCATGTGTGTGAAGGAACAAAAAGAAAGGCATAGAAATTAAACAGCATATAGATGGCTAACATCCAGTACTAGGAGAAAAATTATGACTCGTAATAAACTCTCCAGGCATTTATGTGATATTGGTAGCTTATAAGACTAATATATAAAATCATAACACTGGGAGAAGAAGAAAACGTGTAATAACTTTCTGAATAGTTACTGGGGTAGGCGGTCTGCCTCTGTCATCTATGACAGTGAGACATCACATAAGCGTATTTAAGCTATCATGACAGTTAGTAAGTTAGTTGGTGCATTACATTTTTTAAATGGTCTAAGAGACATCATTGTGGTGTCTGAAAAACATTTTCAATTTTGGCTTTCATGCATACATTTTTTATGCTTCCATAGTTTTAGAAATAATTCATCTACATTGCCGTATATTTTAATTTACCACTCCAAATGCTTTTGGGCCTTAACAAGCAAAGTGCTGTGTTACTTTGCAGCATGAACATGACTGTCAAATATTTGATGTCTGACAAAATTTTTATCTATTATTGACTTGTAGAGTCCAGAAATTCACAACCTTCAAGCTACAGGCTGAAACCTAGAATATCTTCCTTTTATGTGAAAGTTTGAATGTTTCAGTTATCAAAACAAATCAAATACCTACAACACAGACGTGGTAATTGAAGTATTACCTGAAAAATTCCTCTGATAATGTATGAGAGATATATTACACAGCCACAGTTAAGGACGGAGTGCAAATCTGTTTTAACTATAGTTATATTCTTTACAGAAATGCGGTGCATCTATGGTACATTTAGTCTGCAGTATATAGGAAGGCTTGGCACACAAAGCAACTACAGAAAAGATTTTTCTGTCATATTACAAAGCCATGTCTCCCTCCAGTCATTTACAAACAAAGGTCATGAATACAGTGACCTGTTTGTTTCTGATTGGCCGTGAGGGGCGACTGCATCATTCCTGTGGGTTGATATGCTTACCGCATCCTTGTTTATTTGATGTTTTGGAAATATAATTTATGTAACATTTATGCCCCCAAAGCACACAGCATTTAACTGACAGAGACGTACACGAGAGCGGACAGAGAGAGACAGAAAAGGACTCAGCGAGACAGACACAGTGGGACAGACACGGAGATCATAACTTTGCCGCTGTGTGCGTCAGTTTTTGCTGTGTGTTTGCTGTAAACAGTAGCTCCGTGATTTCCCAGTGCCCCCCCACCACCAAATGCTGCTTTTATTTCTCCTCACAAACACCTCCAGCAGAACAGAGTAGCAGCGTGAAACCAACCGTAGAGGTGATGCTGAGCAAACCCAGCAGTTATTGGAAATCACACGCGCACTCACAGGGGCAATTACCAATGCGTAGATATAGAAACGCACACTCTCATACACACAAGGGCACTCCAAAAAAGTAATGCGCGCAAGATTCATGAGCACATGAGCGTACTTACAAAAGCACAGGCACCAATCACACAAATATACACAATTACACTGCCAAAAACATTTGCACTTGCACTTACGCACACAGACACACGCATGTTTCTTCCCCAGTTATTGGCTTACATTCATAAAACATTTGACTTATCTGTTTACTTGAAAATCACTTTAAGGATCTTTCTTGAGCTTCCAAATTTTAGGGATCACCCAATAACATGATCCTCCTCTGGCTCCCTCTCCCTTTAAATTCCATTGTTTGTTTTTCTTTTCATTTTTGGCACAGTACTAGTCTACATTTACGCTGCCAAAGAATATACAGACAGAACATCTGAGTGAATAAAGGCAAAGGAACATTACAGGGGAACTGTTTATCACAACACAATGTGGTTGTTCAAGAATAGTTTTAAAGGGCACTTGAATCTATTAGAATTCTGGTCTATCATTTGTAGTTTGGCTATGATTTATGATTGCTAATAATAAGAAACTCAGTATTAATAAGCTTGAAGAGGCATCTAAAACCATAGAAACTGCATACTTACAACTACAACAGGTAATAATTCATGAGCCTTCTGAGCACCAAGCAGTTTCTGGGCATTTTTTGCTCTTTTTGTATTTTCATTCACTTTGTTTGTTCTTAAAGAAATCTGACTTGTTACAACTTTGGTCTAAATGTTGGTCCTCGTAACTAATTAGTAAAAAATGAGAATGCAGGAACATCAATACTAAATGGTAGCACGGTGGTGCAGTGATTAGCACTCTTGCCTCACAGCAAGAAGGTCCTGAGTTAGGTTAGATTCCAAGTTGCCCATAGAGTGAGTGCGAATGGTTGTCTGTCTCTGGGTTAGCTCTGCTTCAGACTGGCGATCTGTCCAGGCTGTACCCACGTCTCACCCTGTGGTAGCTGGGATAGGGTCCAGCCCCCATGTGACCCTGACAAGGATAAGTAGAATAGAGTGGATGGATGGATAGATAGAAACAGCACATCACACCAATCAGCCTACTCAAGTTGTACTTTCCATCCATGTCTGTCCAGACTGGTATGTGTAGTGAACACTCTGAAGGAACAGGGAGACACTAAAGATGAGTGTCACTATCCAATCAAATGTTAAATTACAGTCTAAAGACTACAAGACATTACAGTGAAACTGACCTTTGACCCTTTGGATCATCATCACATCATAATCTCAGACAGTTAAATGTAATGTAAATTTTTGGCCATCATGGTGGTGAGGGGGTTATCACGTGCTGCTAAGAAGTTACTGGGTTCGAGTCCACTGGGTAGGTGGGGACTTTCAGTGTGAGCGTGCATGTCTTTCCTGTGACTCTGTGGGTTCTCTCCAGGTGCTCTGGCTTCATCACACAGCTCAAAGCCATGGATGTTAGGTTAAGTGGTGATTCCACAGTCAGTTTGACCATAGGTGTGAATGTGAGCGTGAATAGTTGTTTTTCCCTGTGTTAGTCCTGCAACAAGCTGGCAACCTGTTTTATTACACACCTTACACCAGTGGTAAGCATGCACGTCCACACCCATGATTTGTTGCTCATTTCTGATGCTTGGTCACTACAGTCACAAGTTTAAATACATCATTCAACTACAGCTGATGACTAAATGTTACAATGGCATCATGAAAAGATCAGAAAATCATCTGACTCATCATCATGAACTCTTTCTTTCTGACCAACTTTATCAACCACTTACAGAATTCTCGCTGTTCTCTATGGATATGTTTATGCATGTGTTTTTCTTAGTAGGTCGGTTGCTTTTCCCTGCTTTTCCTTACTGTACTTTTTCTCTGGTAAATGCCCAACGCCTATCAACTGTAAAAATCAGTTTCGGTTTTTGTTTCATGCAAATGTTTCAGAACAAAACCTTTTAAGGAAATGAAGTGTTTGTATTTACTGAAATCTGAATGTAGATGACTTTAAATCTGAATACAGAACACAGAAAATGTTAAATTTGTATAAACAGCAAAATGCAGTAACAGAGTTATCATAAAGTACTAAAATGGGACCAGTTATACTCCATACAGAATAAATAAGAAAAGGCCCATTATCTTCAGCAGTCGGGATAAATAAAGATCAGAAACTGCAGGAGGAAATACAATATTCATTTGAATTGATGAATCACTACTCTTAGTATTAGTTAATGGTAGCCCTTTTAGCTGTTCCACACTAAATTGACATTTTCCTTTTTGATATTTTTTATTTTAACTAGCTTAGTACAGACAAGAGGAAAATATTGAATTTGCAGTGCCCTTGAAAGGAACTGACAGCTACCAGCAGCATTTACGGTGGAACATTTTCATGTGTATTTGTCATTACTGGTCTCATATAAGGGCAGCATGGCGTGTTGGTTACAGTGCTAACTCCACTATCAACTCCACTACCTGACCTTTCTGTGTGGACTTTACATATTCTCCGTGTGTTTGCATGGTACTCTTGACATGCAGTTAGTGAGGTTAGGTTAATTGGTTGTCTGTCTCTATGTCACCCTGTGACATGAGGCTGAGATAGCCTCCAGGCCCCCTGCGATCCTTATAAGTGGAGAATGGATGGAGTCATATAACACACCTTTGGCCTTAATTAATTTATGATTTATTGCATACTGGCCAAGAATGTGTTTTGTGAGGTCATTGTGACCTTGACCTGGCATAGAATGTCATGGCATAGATTCAACAAAGTGCTGGGAAAGAATTTGGTCCATATCGACATGATAGTATCACACAGTTCCTGCAGATTTGCAAAAACTCGCAGATACAAATTTGCCATTCCACCATATCTGAAAGGTGCTCTATTGAATTGCCATCTGGTGACTGTGGAGGCCATTTGAATAGAGTGAACTCATGTTCAAGAAACCAGGTTGAGATTATTTAACCTTTGTGACAACCAATGACAGCCCAGAAATGAGACCTTCTATTTCTACAGATCTTCTACTATCAAATTTTGGTGAACTGCAGGCTCAGTTTACTGTTCTTAGCTGACAGGAGTGGCACACAGTGTGGTCTTCTCCTGCTGGAGCCCATTTACTTCAAGGTTCAAAGTGTTGTGTGTTCAGAGATGCTCTTCTGCATATCTTGGTTGTAATCAGTGGTATTTGAGTAACTGTTGCCTTCCTATCAGCTCAAAACAGACTGGCCATTCTCCTATGACCTCTGACACCAACAAGGCATATTCACCCAGAGAAATGCCACTGACTGCATGTTTTCTTTTTTTTTTATAGCTGATTCTCTGTAAACCCTACAGCTGGTTGTGTGGGAAAATCCCAGTACTCAGCAGATTCTTAAATACTCAGACCAGCCTATGTCCGTCTGTGTGACAGTTATGCCATGGTCAAAGTCACTTAAATCAGCTGGAATTTTGCTCATTCTGATGTTCGGTTTGAACTTCAAATGGTTACCTTGACCATGACTACATGCCTAAATGCATTGAGTCGCTACCATGTGATTGGCTGATTAGATATTTCTGCTAACAAAGTTGTACCACTGTGTATATTTACCCTTTTTACTTTTAAAATATGAACATTTTATGTATTTATAGTCAGCTAGTACAAATATAGTCAGATAAAAACATTTAACCTCCCTACTCAAATGAAAGGAAATCTAAAACTATTTCAGTTTATTGTTTTTCAGGTAAAAGTTTTTTAGCTCCTAATTCATTTACCTTCAAACAGACAACTGTAGAGAACACCACAGGAGACAAAGCTTAGCTGCTAAGTACATACTGGTGTGTTCTCATCACAGATGTGTCAAGATTTTAAAAGAAACAAATACTTCTTCTTCCCCTCTCTTCAGTTTAATAAAAGAGAATTCAAATTCATCTGCAATTCCTTTGAACGATAACCATTTGAGAAATGTGACTGCAGCAGCATTTATGATCTGTGTCTCAGCAGTGTTGACAAATCTCTTTTGGTAAACTGGCGCCGAGTTCACAGGTTGTTCTCTCACCTTCATGCACGTAAAACGACCTACACGCATACATGTAGCATGCACAGTGATGACAGAGTTTTACTGAAATTTAGCTTAGTCAAAAAAGTACTAGACTAATCATGACCGTACTGCAACCAGCTTGGTTAGGCTGCTGTTGACTTCAAACAACTGTGCTGTATTAGTTTGACTCTTTTCCAGAAAGCAGGCTGCAAACCCACACTTACATGCACACACACAAGCACGCACATATATAAAAACACTTGTACATATGCAAAAGTACACACACGCACACTGGCAGCAATCCCTCCCCTGTCTTCCTATCTGCCTCTCCCCGCAGCTCTCTCTCAGTCTCTCTAATTGACTTCTGCTTTCTTACATTTCATTTCATCTCTTATTTCAGTTTTATTTCCCACTTTTTTATGATCCCCTGTCTTCAATTATTCATCCCTCTCTCTTTCTCTCTCTGATTTCTTTCCATCTGGTCTTGGTGATGTTTAATTCACCTCTTCATTTGGAGGAGGGGGGTGTCTGCTGCTGTGCACCGTTAATTGGTTTTTAAGAGAGGTAAGTACACACAAACGCACGCACACTGACATACGCACATGCTCGAACACACACAAACGCGCACACACACACCCTCCCCTCCCTCTGCTGTTAGAGCACACTGTACATGTCTGCTAGCATTAACATCACCAAATGAGCACGGAGTAAAAAAGCATGTGAGAAGAGGAGGGCAATTGTGTGTGTGTGAGTCAGTGTGTGAGCGGAGGGGGAGATTATATTTGCGTGTACGTGTCTGTGAGTGTGAGTGCATTTGAGTGAGCAGGTCAATGCTGTGAATGTTGCATTCGATACAAATTAGACCGAGCGCATGGATGAATATGAGCGTGTGTGCGTATGGGTGTGTGCGCGCTTCGGCACTTATAGGGTTGTGAGGACCCACTGGGGACTTTATGAATTAGGGCATTTTTTGAAAGTGAGAACATTTTAGTCATTCTTCACCTTTTTTTGAAAGGCTGTGTGAGGGTTAAGACTTTATGTTGGGGTTCAGAGTAGCAGGGTGAGGACTGAGTAAACCATAATCATATGGTGAGGTTTTAGGTCCTTACAGGTATACAAAGATAAACACGACTGTATTCTCCAGCCTGACTGTTCAATCCTCTCTTTGTACCAAATCTGATTGGTCAGAGAATCATCCAGTGTTAATTTTAGAGTGAGGAATGTGCAACATGAGTGGACTTTCCGGTTTTGGTTTATTATTTTTGCCACAGGAAGATAACACACTTCCTGCGCATTTTCACTTGACCACTTGAAACGGAGACTAACAGATCTAAAGCTTGTCCATGAAATTTCTGTGAGGCCTTTTATTGAAGAAATTTAAATCATGTCATTGAAGTTGTTGGTCGGGTTGCATTTTATCATATCACAGTACAACAATGAACATGACAAAGCATGTAAAAATAGTAAACTACCTCTGAATTAAGATGACTTTAAGCTTGAGGCTTTTACTGTGAAGCTAAACTTTTTGTAGCTGCTACTACTGGTAGATAATTAAGCCTTCAGAGACTAAGCTGGATGTGAAGCCTGCTCTATCTTCAAAACAGAAAAAGGAATGGTCAGATTTATTGTTCAAGTCATGAGCCCTGTTAGCCTTGTTCATGAGTAGTTCTTTGGCTGTGGTTACTAGTTGATCTAATTCTGGTTTCATAGGGGAAAATGGAATAACCAGTAACTACTTTGAGATTACAATAGTATAAATGTTAGTTTTTAGGTTTATTCGAGGGTTATTTAAGCTACTAAAGTTAGCAGGTAGAGTGCCCAGTGTATGTCTCTAAATGTCTAACATGTGGTCCGCCTAGTCCTCTGTCAATTCAGATGGTTGGACTTCTCAAAAGCAAATGAACAAACTTGAAAATTAATAATACTCTACTGCAACTTAAAACAAAGTTGAGAAAGTATGGAATCACACCAAATCAGTCTAAAATTCTAAATTCTAAGTTATATGTATGTAAAAAGATCTGCAGACTTATAGAGTTGAGAAAAACTAATTCTGTAGGTTCATTAATGGAAGCAACTTCCACATTATATGTCATTCGTGTCAGTATGTTTAAAGCTAATGCTGTCTTTAGTATTGCCGCAGCCATAAAAAATAGTTTACTTAAAGTGAGCACTGAAGCACTTGAAAATAATGTGACATTGCGAGATAATGGGTTTTTACTGAGTTTCTTTACGGGAGGAATTGCATGGGAAAAATGTTTATGGGCCTAATGCCAAATAAGTGTGTCAGTGCATGTCATTAAAGAGAAGTCATTCACATAAGTGCTTACTGTACGAGGCTAGTCGTTGACTGCAAAACTGTTTGTATTCCCAGACAACACTGCCGCCACATCATTAGCCACATCCTCTGACTCCAACCTGGACGTCGGATCAGAGGAATGGAATTAAGTCGGGGCCAGATTAGTCATTATCCAAATAACAAGCTCGCTCAGCAACGGTGGTGTGATTTACCCTTCAATAAGAATTGGTAAAGTGAACTCGACTGAGGCAGAGGAGATGAGGTTCTGCTGTGAAGTGTAACGGCGAGGAAAGAAATAACCTCGTTGTAGCCCTGAGAACAAGACGACAAAAAGCTCCGCTGCAAACAAGGACAGAGAGTACTTTCATTTTAATGATGATGAAAAATGGTTGGAGGAAAAATTGGAACTACCTTTGCCAAACAGATGAGATGTTCACACAGTTTCTATTTTAATTGTCAGTAAGTACATTTTCATGGCGTTCCTGCAATAATGCAGAAAGAACAAGAACCGGGCTGCCTTCCAAGCGCTTCTTGGAAAAGCCCAAAGTAAATGTCAACTTTTCTGCTCACCGGAGGTAAAAAAGAAGTTCTGCAGGTTAAGAAAATCTCTGTGAGATGTTCTGAGTAAACCGTGACCTCTCAGTGAAAAAGAAACATACATGCTGTCTCTTCCATGTATAATGCTTCAGAGGAGCTTGCAGTATGCAAAATGCATTCCTTGGTTTGCATGTTGAAAATAAAAGCATGAAATACAGCTCACTCATGCTGGCACAAAAGCACAATGCCATTCTGGCAAAAAGAACTCAGTTCTTTAAAGTCTGTTTGGGAATTCAATTTATTTATTTTTTTTAGCGTGGCTCATAGAAAGACGCGTAATTAGAATTTTATTTTGATCCCCTGCATTTCAAAAATTCCTTTTCCCAGGGCGACTGCCTGACATTTTACTTGCAGTTCCTTCGTTTCTTAATGCAAAGATATAATAGAGCTGCATAGCGAGAGTGTGAAAGCTTGCCATAGCTGTTGCGTTGGAGGCCCTTTTTTGTCAGAACTTCACAGCCCAGCAGCATTCAACATTCATCATTTTTTTTTCTCTGATGTAAGTGCAAGATACCTCTGCTACTACAGACTTTGAAGATCTGATCTCGGTATTGCAAAGAATGTAAAATATGAAAAGGCTCTTTCAGGTCTGTGGGTGCTAATTTGGACTGTGTCACTATATGTTTTATATCTGAAATGTGGAGTTAGAGTTGACTGAATCTCTGCTTTCACTGTCTAATGCTTTATTTAGGAACAATGTTAAGGCAGTATTGAAAATTTGGGTCCAGTAATCGATTTTCTTTTTTTGATAGCCTGCATCACTATGTCAGGCAAAGAGATGTAATTATAAATAAGAACATTAAACTTTAATGTTTCTGTATTTTTTGAATATTTAGTGAGATCAGTGCTTCTGACAACTTGGTGCTCCCCCATTACTGGGCTACATTTCTCAGGGATCATCTTTCAGTCAAACAGTGATGTGGTAAAGTGACTGCAGCTCAACTCCATCAGGGGACTCCCGATTTTCAAGAATTTGTCTCGAGGGCACCGGGAAGCTCATAGCCTTAATAATAAGGCTAAATGAGGTTTGTCTTTGGGAAGATACATTTTTAAAAGTGATCTTTGTGAAATTTGCTGCGAGGGCAGAATTAAGGTAATAGGATTTTATCACTGCTCTAGCTGGTCTTGCTCTCTCTCACTATCACAGCATTAGTGAAGGACAAGCACAGCTGTAGCCTCTCAAAGCAAAGACACTGACAGAATCGCAGAGCTCAGACTGCTGCACAGAGTTTTTTTCTGCTGATGAAACTTGAGTGGAACTTTTGTTTTGTTTTGAGTTTTTTTCTGCAAAACTGATGAGGCTGAGATCAGACTTGCTGACAATTTTCAGTGTACAAAAAATGTAGAAATACCTTCAGACTGACAGTCTGTATGTCTGACAATAATTCTGTGTATGCCTGCCATATTGTATTTAGAAATATTTAAAAAAGTATACCTAATTTTACTATATCTAGTTGATTCTGCTATGTTTATACAAGGTGTTTTGGGGTATAGTTTATAGTGCATTTACTGTAGGGATTGTACATATTCCAAAGCACTCTTAATTCCTGTCATTTGAATTTGATTTCATAGGTGACAAAGACATTGGTCCAAATTGAAAATAACTGAATAAAAATTCAGGAGCAGGACCGAACTTTGTCCCTCCTTCTCATACACCTAAAATCGTCTAATTGGCCAATGCAACAATGTGTTCTTGTTTCCATGCCACTAGTTTCCCTCCTTTGTTCACTTTTGCTGTCTGTCATCCTTTTCATAGGTACCAGGGGATCTCTCGATAGCTGGGAGCTTATCCTCATCTCATTTATCTGTTATCATAGCCATCTTCACTATGAATAAACATTGTGTTTGCATGTTTGATTTCTGCGTTCCTTCCTCATGAACCCCACATTAAAATCAAGCATGTGAAATTGACCTCGGTGACTTCTCAGGACATTATCAGTGAAGAATTGCTGACTTTGAAGGATGTGCCCCTGAACTCTGCAGCAGAAATTAGGCAATTTTCCATTTTTCATTTTAAAGCATTTCTACTTTGGCTCATGAAACCGGGGTGACTGCCTCTTGCGTTCTCCCACGTATTCAAAAACAAATAAACAGAAAATTGTTCATTTCTTGTGCTCCAGATGATTTCCCTGAAAAAGGCATTACCCAACACTGAAAGTTTTATAACAGCAAATGTGGCAGCTCTTGTGAAATGGGCTTTCACATGAATCATTGCTGTTGAGGCACACTGTAGGCAAAACTGACACTACAGTTACCATCCAAATGTTTCAGGTCATTACTTAAACCAAACCAGTTGGTCACAACACGTTTAACGGAGCAGTCGAGGACGCGAACGGACAAACAGAGCCAGTGATTGTCGCTCGGTCCATCTGTCCGTCTTTCTTTTTGTTTGTCTCTTCGCTGTCTGCTTCGATTTGTATCTGGCTGTGGATCACTGCGTCTCTCTCTGTCTTTCCCTTTCCCTCTGTCACTCTCTTTCCGCTCATCCTTTTTTCAGTCTGTAGGCGTGTCTGTCGGTCTCTGTCAATCAATCGGCACTGCTGTTGTGTGTGCGTGGGGGTGTGTGTGCACATCTGTGAGCGAGTATGATTTTTCTAAACTCATCTCCCACTGTCTTCTTCTCTCTAACTCTGTGCCCTCTCCTCTCTCTTATCTTTCCCCGTCTTGCTGTCAGTCTGTCTATTTCAATCCGTCTGTTTATCTGTTTATCTTGATCTGTTTTGGCTCATTTTTCCCCCCCTCTTTGAGCTTGTGTTGCTGTGTTTGACACGCACATAAACATCAACACACACGAACACACATACATCATCCTGCTTTCCTTCTCTGAGCTCCATGGGGACATGTATGTGGGACAAGGGGGGAGAGAACAAACATATCAAACTTCAATCTAGGCTTTTCACTCTTTCCTCCTCCTTCTACAAACCCCAACCCCTGAACACACGCACTCACACATGTGCGCTCTCCTCCTCCTCTTTCTCCTCCCCTCCTTCTTCCTCTCCTCCTCTTCCTCAAGACACGCTCTCCCCTTTGCCCAGACCCGGCAGGCTGTTTGGCAGGGCAGATACACAACAACTGGTGCACATGTGCCTCCATTCAGACACACACCCACACGCACAGACACGCACACATATAAATAAATGGGGAAAAACTTGAAAAACATACAAACAAGCACACGCAGCCATAGAGACACATTAAAAAGTGCAAACACACACATACACACACTGCCTTTTTAAACTGCTAATTGGCTTGTTGACAGTGAAATATTTAAAATGAACCATGAATAATATAAAGAGACATCGATTGTATATTTGCTGTGTGAATAAAACATGAATGCCCCGTGTTTCTTCTCTCTCTCCCCGCTCTCACCCCACTTCTCGTATCTAAATTAAATTCAGTTCAATAAAGCTTTACCAGCATTAGGTTTGTTTGAACAAAACATAAAGTAAAGTGAATACAACAAACTATGGAGACGCTCTCAAAAAACATTCAAAATTCACAGCAAACTACTTATTTTTCTCGCTCACTTCCCACCTCTACTCCACCCATCCAGGTGGCTCGGTGTGTTCGCACTCCTCTCTTTCTACCGCTCTCTTTCTTTCTACAATCTGCTGTATGGTGCTGAAAAGTAAAGGTGACAAGGAAGCGTCAAAGTAAGTAAAGTCAGTAAATCACCATTTTTTAATGCAGCACATTACAACGTAATGCATTTCTGTATTCAGGTTGCTTTTTTAAAGATAAATAACTACTACACTAAACTCACTAATCCCATTAGAGTTAAAATCATGTCCCTTTTTTGCATTGTAAACGTTCTTCAAGCATCTGTACGATAGTAAGAAAAAAAACATAAAACCTGTTTTTCCTGCTGCACTTGTGCTACAATCAGCTGGTTTCAGCTAAGCAGAAAAAAATGATGGAGCAGTCTACAACTTTTGAGGAGTAGAGAAATGGAGATTACTTCAGAGCAAGAGCCCGATGGTAAAGTGCAAACTGCTGCTACTGGTGCTTAAACAATAAGCATCTGCATAAACAACATGCTAACACAAAGCTGGTGGAAAAACCCAGAGTGATGTTAAAAATCAGTGTATACCAACTCCAGCCAGCAGTCACAACAGTATAGCAGAATCACTATGACGATCACTTTGAGCTGGTTTTCCACTTTGCTTTGTGATGTTGGTTAGTGTTCAGACTTAATCATATAGATCGTGTATTTGTCCTCATTAGGATAGGGTTTTGTGTCAGTGTGTGGGACTGTCGCCTAAGGTTTATATTGTTGTAATTGTAACTGTAATTATGTGACAATACATTTCAGGCCATGTTACGGAGTAATGCAATAGTAAAAAGAAGTGAAATGGGAAGAAGAACCAATTACTTTCCCCAGGGAGTAATTAAGTAACATAATGCATTTCTTAGTTTTTTTGGTTTTTTACGGTAACGTAATTCTTATTTGAGTAACAATGTGTATTTTGAGCAGAAATAAACATGCTTATAAAGTTGTAAGGTTAACCAAGTAGCCTTTGGTACCTAAATTTTACCACATAGCTTTTGCTGGCTAACTAACTAAGCAGCTACTAGTAAGGAAAAGTGAGTGGAAACAAAACAAATTATTGAATGAAAAGAGAGTAAAACACAAAGCTCCCAAATGAGATATAAAGTGAATCTCTTTGCTGACAAACTTGTGACTTCATACCAAATAGAGACTGTTATCGCTGCCTTACTGCAACTAGTGTGACAGCAGTGCACCAATGTCAGAGTACACTTTGTGCACATCAGTGGGACACCAGCATCTTCTGACACAATGACTACGTTTGACATCCTGTGGCATTTACACCAACCAAGTCATATTTCTGTGTCTAATTTTAACGATACTGTTTAATGTTTCCATAAATTAACGAACACAAATTATTCATCTGTGACGGTAAATTAGTGTGTCAAATTTTATGTAGCACAGAATCACAAGTTTTGTCTCAAAGGGTTTTCCATAAACCACACAACAACCTCTCTTCTTCCTCGAGTCAAAACACCACCAAAAAAAACCTCAGAAAGCCCTCTCTCCCTCTCCCTCTGCCTTCTGGTCTTTTTCCTCTCATCTCTTCCTCCTTCTTCCCCGTGTCTCGTTCGTTTCAATCTCTTTTCTAACTACTCCTCTTTCTCTGTGTTTTCCTTCTCTCCTCTCTTTTTTCCCTCCCTCCCTTCCTCTCTTATTTCTCTGGAACAGTTTTAATTAGCTGGTAGCCTGAGGTCAACCTCTGCTCCTCCGCATTAGCACACACACACACACGCACACACACAGACACACACACACACACACACAGACATGCATGCGCATTCACTTTTTATATATGTGTTAGTATGTATGTGAGTGTGGGTTATGACAAGCCAAATTGATTTCCGTCACTTTATTTTAACAGCAGATAAATGTACTGCTTCCTGCTTTCATGTTCAGAGCAGAAGAGTCGGAACTCCCATGATGCTGAGCAGGAATATGACAGAAAGGGTGCACATGTACAAGTGTGTGTGTGGGTGTGTGTGTGTGTGCAATACTAGTGGGCGTGTGTAACGTGTATCCATTAGTGTGTACTACATGTATAATAATATGTGAGTATGTCTAGTCTTGTATGATGTTTATGACTGCATGTAGGTGTGTGTGTGTGTGTGTGTAGACTGCAGCCCTCTGGAGGTTCTTGCAACATGCGACATTAGCAGTGACACAGAAAAGGTGCATTACTCCCATTTCATGTTACACACACTAATATGCACACACACACACACACACAGACACACACACACACACACACTACTTCCTCTTCAATAAAAAAAAGAAAAGAAAAAAATCCTGGACTTCTCTTCCAATTTGATGAATTTTTCATTTGGGGTTTTTTTACTCTAAAATCATCAGTGAGAAAAATCTTGTTTTTGTGACCGACTGCTGCGGGGAGAAGGGAAATGAAATCTCTGTGGAGATGGACCGGAGGACTCGCTTTTTAAAGACGTCTCTTTGCTTCCAGACGTGGAGTCGTGGGACTAGTGTGTGTATGTGCACTTTATGCAAGTATATGTTTTTTGTTAGCAGGATTTCTGAGCGTCTTATCCATGTGTGTTCATGTGCTTTGTGTGTGTGTGTGTGTGTGTGTGTGTGTGTGTTTGTGTGTGTGTGTGTGTGTGTGTGTGTGTGTGTGTGTGTGTGTGTGTGTGTGTGTGCACCAAGAGGTTGTGTCTGCAAATATATCTCTGTCAGTGTGGGTGCAGGGTTCTGTGTGTTTGCAAGAGTATGTCTGTGTGTGTGTGTGTGTGTGTGTGTGTGTGTGTGTGTGTGTGTGTGTGTGTAAGGGAGACAGGGACACACAAAGCAGAAGGTTTTTCATTAGACAAAGTATGAAGGAGGTCAAGGAAGATGCAAAGGAGGCTGGCAAGGAGCAGAGCCTAGTCACAGGACTATCAGCAGGGAAGCTGAACTTCAGACATACATACACACAGATACACTATACTCTATATTCAGTATACGCACTCAGTAAGCTGATGAAAAAACTGAAGGGCTTGAAGAGGAGCTCTGCAGCAGTACGCAGGTCCACGTGAGCCAACAAAAACAAGTAAAAATGTCCCTAATTATGAACAGATTACTGTTTGGGTGTAACAAGTTAAAGTGCTTCCTTTACTTCAATTTTCCAATGAGCAGCTTATCATAGTTAATTTTTTACTGTTGTTCCTTTTAACCTTTTGTTGCCAAGAAAAGAGAAAAACCTGACACATACGTTTCTATTTCTCTCCCTCTCCATGTCCGGTAGCTGAACTCGCTGCTATCATAGCCCACGTGCAACTTACATTTACGTTTAGGAATTATTTGCATTATTTTGAATGCACATTTTTTAAGGAAAAAACCAATAACAACAGCCATGAAGCCCCGCAAGCTAGTAGGTTCAAGTAACTTGAGCTGCACTGCATCAAAAACACATCAAAAACTGACATGTTAGTGCTGCAGCTGCCCTCAACCCCTCCACCACCCCCGCATCCACCTGCAGACTCTGGGAGGATATTTATTTATCACTCCCCGCTTTTCCATGTAACACGTTTAGAGCCTAGATACCGAACTCTAATTATATTCTGCTGGTGAAATAAATGAGTCGCATGTAAGTCGACTGACTGAAATGCAAATCGTTCCTGGGTGATAAGTGTCTGTTGGAGCTCTACTTCAAATTTGAAGAAGCACCTCTTCACTGGTGGCTCATTGAGAAGGATAATAATGCAAGTGCAACAGCTCCTCAGCACCAACACCAGCTAGCTTTTAATTTAGCGAAAGCTGTCACTGCAAGGCAAATTAATGAGCTTGTTGCTGGTTATGTGATAAAAAAAACAACCAATATCAACTCAATCTGAAATGAGTTAAAGGTAAATTGAAATGAGGATAAACCTACTTTGGACAATACAACTAGCATGGCTTGCAAAGGAGTTGCATCTTGAGAACAACCTTATAATATAAAAAGATTCTTGTCTTTGTCTCTTTTTATTTTGTTACTCAATACTACTTATACTCTCTTGTCTGTGTTTAAGTGCAGTTTACCTCAACTTTCTGCTTTGTTTGCAACAAATAAACTGCCCCCATCCACTGCAGAGATAACAATAAGCTATCATTTAGTTTTATAGTGCCTCTATCCATTTTGTTCACGTCTACCGGCTGGTGCTAAGTAACAGGGTTAGCTGCATATTTCAAACCGTACTTTTCTAAAGCTTTTTAACTCTGCCCAGAGGTGGATTTAAGAACATTAAACATTTTAATGCTCCACATTAGCCATAACTTTCTTCAAATTATGAAGGTATGCTCTCCACACTGTGGATTTATTATATGCATGTTTGGTCTGATGCTCCGTGTTGTTCATACTGAGAGAAATGTTAAAAGTCAAGTTGTTTGTTCACGATATTTTTATGGCGGCACGGTTACATCAGATGCACAAATTTTTGCTGCCTTGTGCATCCTCTTATGTATGTTTCTACCAAATTTAAGCTGACACATTTGGTAGTCTTAGAAACTTTGAGAGCTTCACTAGAATTTAAAGTAATTATGGGTCTACATACTGTGTATGTAAAGGCAGTAAACACGGGTCCACAAGGGAAATTTAACTGTAAGAAGACTAAATCAAAATTAAATAAAAAGACAGCAAAAAAGGCGGTTAGAGCTTCTGAACTTTTAAAAACTAGACAATGTACAAAATACAGCATGGCAATATGTAATAATAATTTTGGCTTTGACCAGATATTTATGAATGTAAAAATCTGTTACTACCAGGTTCACTGTGCATCCATGGCATTTGTTCAAAGCTTGCCCAAGCCTCAAACTGACTCATCTTGGCCTGAATCCTATACTAGGAAATTGTTACTGGGCTAGAGCGGTGAAAAAAACATCCACTTTCTCCTGTCTTCCTCAGCAGGAACAACTCTAATATCAATGCAGCTACAAGGGAATGGAATGGGTTTGCTGAAAAACTGCATTTTGATTCAAGGTTATAACACCGGCTGACAAAGGTAAATGTATGAGAAAGTGAAAGAGAAAAGAACTAAAACTAGCTACCACACCGAACTAGAGTCAAAGTTATCTCAAACACAGGACCACTGACTTGGGAGAAAGATACTTATTTACTTGCCTGATGCAGTAAATGATCCACTGTGTCGATTCCTTTTGTTGAACAAAGGCGTTTTCACTATGCGCAATCAGTCATTAGCAAGAATCTATTATTTGGTGTAAAGGGGAAATTTAATTTCGCAAGCAAACTCTTAAATCTAAATGCTTTATGGCTACAGCATTTTGGGATTATTTAGACTGATTCAGAGTGTATAGAAAACATGTCAATGGCCTGTGGTCTGAATGGTGAAGCGAAGTGTAGGGGCCTTAAAACGGAATTCTCTCTAATGGCCAGTAGGGGGAGACGCCTCTAGTTACAAAGAGAAATGAGATTATATACAGGGGTGCACATAAGTGGTCCGCAGGTGCGCGTTCGCTGTCAAAATAAAAGACGCGCATCGGATAAGAAGTTGCAACATGGGTTTGCGTACATAAGATTTTCTGGACGAGGACCAACATTTGTTTAGAACTCTTAAAGATGTCGAAGAAGCAAGCTCCTTTAAGCAATTACTTTGGTGTTCCTCCACCTCCAAAGAAATGTCAGAAGGAGCCCGAACCTCAAAAGAAGCGCGTATTCTCGGAAAAGTGGTTGCAGGAGGTGAGCTGGCTTCAAACAAATGATGAACGCACAGAGATGTGGTGCAGAATATGCCGTGAAAATCCCACTCTAGCGGACAAAGACAGTGCCTTTTCTATGTACGCAAACGCACGTTGCAACTTCTTATCTGGTGCGCGTCTTTTATTTTGACAGCGAATGGGCACCTGCGGACCACTTATGTCCACCCCGATTATATAGAAGTTAATGACTTCAACATGGTTCTAACCAGTTTATGGTTTCAATCGGCTGTTTTGCGGTTTGTTTAACACCACTTCAAATATGCTGTGTAGTCCTATGTAAAGTAAAATAGATGATAAAGCAGCTTCAGGGCGTGGGTATAGTCGACAAGCCTGTCCGCTCACGCTGGCTACATCCACTTCTTCTACAGACTACATTAGGAATGCACACTTCTAATCTGTTTCATTGTTGTCAGCACTGACAATGACCTGGTGTAGCAGAATGGGTACTCGTAATTACTACATAGTTTCATGCTGATCATTTGAAGCACTGAGTTGCAATGCTAATATAGCCAGCACTGATCCTTTGATTTCTACTTGTTCAGGTTTGGTGCCTTTTGTGGGTTACAATAACAGAGACACAACGTTATGCAAAAAATTAGTTCAAAGAAATCAGCATTTGCCAACAGTAGGAGATCCTCCTCTATGCACAGGTTTTCATTTTTGAAGATCATTTATCATCGTTACATATTTCAGCCTTTCAGCCTTGGTCTCCTAAATATTTGGTAACAAAGTAATAAAATTAAGTCATTTCTGAGATTATGTACCTGATTTTGTCAGGTTTTTGTTTATTTATTTGTATTTTTTTCATGTTGTTTGTTTGTAAAATTGTGCAATTTTGTTGCTCAAATGTGTCTGGAACCTCAGGAAAACGCTCAGTTAAAGGCTTATACTTGTGAGGTCTGTGTTGCTCTTCTCTAACACATAGGGTAAGGGGTAAGGGGTTAGGGCTGGTTCACTGTGATCATGGGTTGGCAGCATGTTTAGATAGGAAATGAAAACTTGCTACACAATTTAAAGTTAGATTGAAGACACTAAAGACACACAGTCGTGAACTTGTGTCTTGTAGCAAGGTTTAAAACTCACAAAAGTTGGAAAAAGTTGTAATTTCTTTATATAAAGGGAAACCCGTTAAAAGGCCGGGACCCCACTTTGCCCTACTCCCCTCCTCTACCATACCCCGCATGGCACTGAGAAATAAATCTGCTATAATGGTCCACAAAAAAATGTGGGGGAAAAACAGAATGATTTCTTTAAACACTCCCTCACCCACTTTGAATGTACTCTAACAGGAGTGAATAGTAAAATTTGCAGGGACTATTTTCAACGGTGGATCAATACACATTTGGTGCTCTAGTGGAATTGATTCAAAATAAACTACAGCAGCCATCATGGTAATAAAGGAACATGTCATTCAGTTTAATGTGTTTTCAATAGTTTTGGAACTACTGCAGAGGTCTGAGGCATGGAGGGATGAGCTTCATCAGACCCCGACTACGTTCAGAAGAATCAATTTAGTGTAAGTTTTCGGGATTTCTTAACAATTAGAAACATTTAGATGATCGCTAACGGTAAGAATGCGAAACACCGCTGAGTCAACTTGTCATCCCTAAGCAAGTAAGAGGTAAAGCCTGGCAATTTTGAGATCAACAAATCTGAGGCTCCGCCTTGACAACTTCAGAACAAACATGGAGGCTACCAGAATGTTAAGTGCTGCCTTGTCTAACATTAAACTCCATTTTCAAAGGTCAGGACCGCAGTTGAGGCGGTGATGAATCAAGCACTTCATTCCTTTGCTTATAAACCCCCCCTTTCTGTCGCTATCTGTCTAATCCCTGTACCCCCAACCCCCCTTGTACTTCTTCTCCTCCTCCTCCACCGTTTCCTGTATTTCTCTCTCATTTCTGCCATTTCCTCCCCTCCCCTCTTTCTGAGGTTTTCTCTGGCCACTTAATGGAATGCATGGCATTTCCTCCTTTTCTCCCTCCCCCTGGTTCTTCTTCTCCTTCTGTCCTCCTCTTCTTCCCATCTCTCTCCAGCCCCCGCTTTCTGTAATGAAATGTAAACTTTGACATTTGTCAACTTAGTCCTCCTATCAACAATTTGCAGCGTCCGGAGGTTGTGGGTTTATTGGAGCGGCTAAAGCACCACAGGCGGCGAGCCCTGACCCCTCACCCTGTTCCTTCACTCGTTTGTTTATTTGATTTTTCCTCTAATCTCATCATGTTTCTCCTCTTCCTCTCCCTCCTGCTTTCTTTGTGCCTGTTCTTTCTTTCCTTTAGTTTTGTTGTACTTTGTCTCTTTCATTCCCCTTCTGTGTTGCTTCATAATCTCCTTTTCTTTCTTCACCCACTCCCTCCTTCTGTCTCACTTTAATTCAATTCTCTGCTGACTGATAATCTGTTTTTCCTTTTTTTCCCCCTCTCCGCTGAGCACTCTCATTCTCTTATACTCTCTCTTTCATTCTCCAAGTTCATTGATAAGGTCTTTTGCCCTTTTTCTTCCCTCCTTGTGTTTCATATTCCAGTCCTCACAGCTTGAATCAATAGCAGTTTCGCAGCTAATTCCACAGCTCTGCATTAATACCCAAAGGCTCCAGTCTCCTCCATCACCCCCTGCCTTCCTACTATGAATATTCAAATGCGTGTTATAATAAAGTGGTTTTTCTAAATGCATTAGCACGCAGAAGGGAGAGGAGGGGTCCGTCCAAAATGAGGTTTTCACCATTTTGAGAGAAGTGAGTAGAGGGAAGCCCATTTGCAACATGATTCACAGAAACAAAGAAGAGGATGCTTTATAAGAGATGATAGGTTACTTCTGCTCCATTTAGAGTCTCGAGATCTCCGCGCCTTGTTTATGATGATGTTTTTCAACAGTTTTTTTTGTTAAATCTGCAGAACGGGCAGAAGAAGGAAAGGCCAGAGAGTACCACTGAGAGCTTAATGAAGTGGTTTTCCACACACATTACCGAGCAAAGATTTAACTGGTACAAACAAAATGATTGACAGAGCAGCGCTGTAACAAGTGATGCTGGTTCTGAGCCAGAAAATTCCACTTTGATAACACTTACATCCAGTGTTACCAACCTTTCAGTGTTTTTCCTATCTGTATTCTGAAGGTTTTTACTAAAGGGCGTGTTCATGCATAATTCAGGAACTAATTAGAACATAATATTCCTAAAAACATGGTTTTTCTTTTTGGCAGTGAATAGTATTTAGTGATAGCATAGTATTTTTTTTTATAGAAAGAATTCTAAAATCCCCCCCAGGGAAAAGTGTCAAAAATACAAACTTGATGAAGAATCAGTTTGTAGATTTTCTCATACAGTTTTTGTTTTTCACACACAGTGTTGGGGCCAATACTCAAAAATGTCATGTATTATACATTACTTATTAATTATAAAAAAAAACAGAAATTCGTTACACTAGTCATTAGATTATTTGCACATTACTCTGTACACACTGACACATATCCCTAACCTAATGAGGACAAACATACAATCTTTCTAAAAGTGTTTAAGTTTGAAACCAAAGCCGAGAACACAAAGTAACACTGAAAACCAGCCTGAATAGACTTCAAAGCAGTTACCACTATAATTCTACTGTGGAAGCATGCACAAGCAGAAACAGAGGCTGTTCATTACAGCATTTGTTAACTGTTAAAAAAGGGCTCTTTTTCTAGCTTTGTGTTAGCATGCTCTCTGCTTGCACAGAGGCTAAGCTATGTTAGCAGTACAATGGAGCTGTTTGCACTTTAGCATTTCTTTCTTGTGCTTTCGTGCTATTAAAGTAAGTAATAATAATAATAATAATAATGAGTAAGTAATGTCCATAATGCCACGCCTCAGGTTTTAGATGCACTACCATTTCCTTTCTCCCCTGCACAAAAACTGAAATCAGGTGATTGTAGCAAAAAATGGTATGGGGGTTTGCTCTAGATGCTCTTTGGGCAGACAGCTGAGAATCTTTGCAAAGAAACTAATTGTTACAGTAGCGTGATTACTGAATTTAATTGCACGTTGGGTTACTGTGTTATTGTAACGTGTTAGACCCAGCACTACTCACAGCTAGCACACAGCAGGTAACGGTCCACTTCAGGACCATTCACACTACTATAAATACAGTTTAAGGGCTGGGTTGATAGGGGACACAGCAAAAAGCACACACGATGCTCGCTAATGATGAACATATCGGATCAGAGCGCAACATCAGTGCACTACTACAGATTTTGTTGTAGTTAGCAGATTAAACTCTGGCTAATGTCTTAGCCAGCTGTGGCAGACATCATTATGTCATTCTCTATTGATTAAAATCTAGAAAAGTTCAGGGCTTCATAGTCGAAATAACAAAAATGAAACAAGTGTTTCAGATTTGTTCTCTGCAAAAGCCTGGCTTGCATATTAAAACATTTTCTAAACACAGTTAAAAATATGATTTTGTATTGATTTTCAGAAAGTTTCATGGTAATATAATTGTAGCCTAGTCACATGTTGTGTTTCCCCCTTGAGGAGTTTAGAGTTTCTTCTCAGGTAATGCTTTTCTTCCCTCTTTGTCCTTATTTTGCTTTTAAACTTACC
This sequence comes from Oreochromis niloticus, assembly GCF_001858045.2. Taxonomy (NCBI): domain Eukaryota; kingdom Metazoa; phylum Chordata; class Actinopteri; order Cichliformes; family Cichlidae; genus Oreochromis; species Oreochromis niloticus. The sequence continues at coordinate 26,790,006 of NC_031982.2, forward strand.
CTGTTTAAAAGGACCAACCACAGCCAGCATGTGCTACCATAGCCAAAGACTTCCTTTCTTTTTCTTTCTTTATTTCTCTCCTTCTTTCACCTCCTTGTTTTCTTTCATCACACATTTTCTGTCCCTCCTTCCATCCCTCTATTCATCTCTCCCCAGCAAATCCAAAAGTTGTGTCGCCATAGCAACAGCTGCCGTCTGCGAAAATTACCTAAATCCCTCCCTTTTTTTCTCTCTCTCGCTCTCTTTTTTATACTGTGTGTTCCCAGTGACATTCAATGGATACTGTTTTGATGTGGGAACAAACAAATGAGTTGGGGGTGAAAAAGGAGAGGGGAGAGAGGTTGATGTTAGGGGGAACGTTGGAGCAGAGCAGCAGAGCAGAAAGAGGAGAGGAGGGATTAGAGGTGGAAAAGCCTGGTGGCCAGACAGGCAGCCAGTGAGCCGGAGAGAAAAAGAGAAAAAAGAATGAGACAGAAAGCAAACACAGGCAGGGACAGACACAGAAAAACAGCCAGTCATACGGCCGTGCAGATACATAAAACAGAAAACAAATAAACAAAGAGCAAGCAAAGAAAGGCAAGCTAAGGGCACACAAACAAACAGAGAATGAGACAGACAGACACACAGAGAGACTGACCCAGTGAAACAGGGCAGCACGTGAAACAGGTAACAGAAGAGAGGAGACAGACATGTGTCGCCATGGTAACACTGAAACCAGGAAAGGGGAGCGAGAGAAAAAGAGGTAGTGGTGTTGGTGATGGTTGGTGGTGGCGGTGAGGAGGGTGAGTGGGGGTTCAGAGGGGGAGATATAGGAAGCATGCCGTCCCCATGGTAACACAAACGGAGGGATCCTGAAAGAGGGGAAGCGAGACAAAAGACACATGATTCCACATTCATTTAATTCTCATTATGCAACACAGTGAAATTTGAGCTGCAGTCCTTTTATGCTAACAACAAAAAATATAAACGAATAATAAATAATTTCGTCATAAAAAATAATCATGAACAAAGCTAATTTTTTTGGTGAAATGAGTAGGAACTGTATGTGTCTATGATTTCTAAGAAACTTTAACTCGCCAATGCTCAATAGATGAGTGCCGGTGATGTTCTGGGAGGGCTTTATTCACTTTATGATTTTTTTAGGATCCTTTAGTCTTTTCATGGTTCCTTAAGAAGCACAGATGTTTCTAGCTTTCTTCACCAGGGTACAGATGTGTGATGACTATGACAGGTACGCTCGACGCTGTTCACCTGCTCCGCTTCAGCCCCGCTGAAGTAAACAGGGGTGTCTCTCTGGCTCAGTTTCTCTAAAATCAACACTTATCTCCTTAGTGTTGTTGATGTTCAGTAGTGGGTTGTTCTCTGTGCACCAAAATGAAAGATCGGCAATTCTCTCCTGATATGAACTCTCGTCACTGTTTGTAATCTGGCTGATGATCATGATGTCGTTCACAATTTCACAATAATTCTCCCTGTGTCTGGGAATCCAGTCATGGATATACAGCATGAACAGGAGGGGGGTGAGCACACAGCCCTTAGGGGACTTCCTTTGCTTAGCACTACAGTGCAGACTGTGTGACTCCCCGATCTGAACTGTCTGCGGTCTGTTTGTGAGGAAGTCCTAAGCGAGAAACCTTATTCTTCATATTTCAGCATCCTTCCTGTCATCCCTGAGCAGAGTTTCAGCTTGATTTGCATCACTGTCTTTATGTTGTATGATATGTTTGTGCGAAAGCTGAAAGCGCTTCTCTGAATGTGGCCAATTAGTGTCTCCAACATGCCACTTCGTGATTCTCAGAGTTTGCCAGTGAGAAGCAGTTTTATCTCTGTGATGAAGAATGCATGTGGTTGTGAAGAAACCCTGATGGATGGTGTAAATCATTACAGCTTGCGGCATTATTCTTGGTTGGACAGCGTACAAGGCAATCTGTTGTCTTATCATGTCTGTGAGACAAGGCCAGTTTCCAGGATCATGGCTGAGCCAATTCTGCAAAGACAATCACATTCAATTGAGATAAAGCCTCAGTGGAAATCATGTAGTTGGGAAACTTCCCCAGAACGCTTATCAGACGCTAGTAATTACTCTTCAGCAAACACGCCAGCAGATTTGCAACTATTGTAGCACTTAATCAGAGCATTGTGAAGGCAAAAGGGCTTGTGGCAGAATGTGACGAAATGAGTCAAGTTGCTTGACCTGAATGCACTGCTGACTACAGCAACTGTCATTGCCAGGAAAAGACTCACCAAACACAGCCTGAGGATTTACACGGAGAGCTAGTAGCAGCAGCAGGGTCTCAATGAGCCCACTGTCACTGAACAGAACTGAGCCCAACATGCGAAACACCACAGAGAGCAGAAGCTAACAGCTAACAAGCTACTTCTGTTGGCGCCTTCTGTTTTCAAAGCTTGTCAGGAGCTGCGACAGCTGAGCTCACACGATCTAAAAGTAACTTTGTGTGCATATTTGCTTTTGGACAATACTGTTAAAAGTGTCACAAAAGCTGTTTAAAAAACACACACATAGATACACACACATCCTGACAAACCATCAGTATTCACACTGCCTCCACGCTCTTCACAGCACAGAGTGTTACTGCAGGTATCGTTGAAATTTCCCCCTTTCCAAGGCATATTTACCATTGTGTCGGGTCATTAATGCACTCTCAACTCATAATTACTATATTTCCAACAGCATTTTAAGGCAGCATAATTGCAGCGTGCTGCAGATGGCTGTTGGCTAACTGGCTTGCAGTTACGCCTAATGGCTATTTGCTATCGGTGTAAAACAGGCTAATGGTTCACTGGCCAGCAGCTATAGCTTAAAATAGACAGCTGTCCTGTGTAGGCAAAGCCAGAATTGAAAAGACTATGTGCTCCTCATTATCTCCTTCTGTGAATTTGCCACACAACAATGGACCACAAAAGCAAAAGAAGAAAATGATCTTTTCCTTTTTTCCTGTTCGATGTCTGAGTGCACTGAGGCTCAATCCAAAAAGCTTCATTTATGCAACAAAACTGGACTGTGTTTATGTTTAATTATAATGGCCATGCCTCCTGAAAAAAATAATTATCCTTGTGCAGCTCTCTATAACAAATGTAAATTGATAAAGACAAAGCGGAACTGTTGTTCAAAGCCAAAACTGTGTGGATGTTTATATGCAGTGAGCTCCATGAAATAACATTTGTGCTGTTTTTGAGCAATTTTATCTTCCAACTCAACAGGGAAAAAGATGGAGACAGAGAATGTATATTCCCTTTCAAACAAGGAGACTAATTACAAGGGATTAAGTAACTGCGTGGGGAATAGTCAGGAAATCTTGCTCAAAAACCTTTTGTTCCAAACCCCATTAATTTCATCCTGCTCGGTCTAGTGTATAATGGGTCGACTTTATGTGAGCTTTTTCAAAGGACAAATCTGCAAGATATTTTCTGTGCTGTTAAGAACAACATCCGTTTATGAAAGCAGAAGCATAGAAAGCCTCAGTGTGAAAGGCTCAGGTTGAGCTGAGGCTGAAAAGTCGTGCACCCACACTCTAACTTTGCAGAGGAAGGATTTCATGTTGGAGAAAGTTTGATAAAAGTAGACTACCTTTTTAATAATTCAAAATGAAATAATTCTTAGGCTGCTAGTGTGCTTTGCAAAAAAAAAAAAAGTATAAAAAGTGTAAGTTTGTATCACTTTTTAAAAGACAGAATCTTGTCTTGAGGTCTGTCTCTCTGTTTCAGAGACAAGTTATGCAGTGTACTAACTGCATCCTTACGACATTTGAAGTAGAAAATGACATATATGAAAACTGAAACAATACTGACTGCTTGCACAGCTTTAAACCTGATGTACAAATATCTCTGCTTTGTGATGTTTTTGGAAACCTTTGTTTTGATCAATTAAACAAAGCTCCTAGTGCACAGATCAGTGATGTGAGTGAGGACTTTAGTGACTGTTGTGTTGATAAAGCCCATTTAGGATTGTTTGAGCACGGATGTTCATTCCGACCAGATGGAGGTGGTTGTTTTACAGATGATTCTTTTACTGAACTCATCATAAGCGACCTCTCTTTCAGGACCCTTCGGCATCCCATTAAAATACACTAGCCGTCTTTAAGGGCCTTTTTTTAATATGCAGTGTGAAGAGACAGTGACCAGGCTTCAAAAGTGTAAGAGGTGAGTAAAAATGATTGTTAAAAGTAGGTAATAAGATAAAATGAAAAGCTCACAAGCACAGCACGATCCTTCACGATCCACAAACTTCATTTTTGCCACCTCTGCCCCTCTTGCCTTCTCTGTCATTTCTTTGGCTCCAACACTACCACAGCTAGTACATCATGTGCCTATCTCTTTGTGACACCAGCAACTTCTGGCACCGCACTAGGATTTGTCACCTTGGGATAAAAACACCCATAAATAAGTGCATTAGAGGATAATGAATACCACCTATGACTCATGGATGACATGTAGCAGCGAAAGCTGTCGAAAGTACGGTCGACCCCCGGTATAGGGGGTCGGTATTAGGGACCACAGTGGCGCACGATTAGCTGAGACCCCCTCTAAAAACACTTATAACTGTCTATTATAATAGTTCAACATTAAATATACCTTAAACTATCATCCTAAAACACTTTAATATCATTTCAAAGCCATGTTGCAACAGGTCTCTCTTGAAGGCCTATATTTTACTGACACTTCCGTGGTGAATTTTCCACAAATAACTTGGAATTACATTCCACAGAAAAATCCACAAATCCACAAATACTGAATCGCAAATAGGCAGGGGTCGACTGTACATGAAAGCTTCATATACAGTGAGAAACTTTGTAAGACAGAAGCAGCAGAAGTAAAAAGCAGCAGAAGCACACCTGCCATTGCTTTTCAACACTCACATCATCATTGTGTCATGGTCATGGACCTTTGACCAGAGAGTTTTTTAGTGATTGGTGATGATTCAATTACTGCAGTGTATTCAGTTGACTTGTCTATGGACTTTTGTGTTTTGAGTTTTTTAGCTGTATATAATAAATAATAAAACGTTTGCTTTGTGTTACTTCCTCCTGATTTTGCAGGACCTGCATTTGTTGCCATGATGCCATATAAATGCACAGAGTTCCTAGTTTACAGCACTGATGGTGCACTGGCACTGTATGTGCAACAAGCATCGAATGGAGCTATCCTAATGCACCTCATGTCACTTTGCTTCCCTTTTGAGCACCTTTGTGCCCAAAACAATATTCTTGATAGCCACCCATTATCCATGCCCAAACCATAAGGTCACATTCATAATGCTAAATGAAAACCGTTCTTGTCACAAAACCATTAAATTAGTCTTCTTTGTATTCGCTTGTTTAGGCAATTGGCTTTAAATTCTCATATGTTTCATGTATTAAATTTGCCACTTATATTGACAACACTAAAGTTTCCAGCAGGATAATGAATTCTGACCCTCTCTCCCCACGCGACCCTTGTCGGTTCCTATTTTGGATCACCATGTAGCTTCGGCGCTTTCAGGGAAACAGTTCGAGGCCTCTGTGGTCAGAGCTGTCTGAACTCTGGGACTCCCAATCAATCCTCTCCCCCTCTCTCTGTCTCCCTGTCTGTGTTTCTCTCTGCTCACTCACCCTCTCTACACAATGATGGAGGTCATGTGTGGTCAAGAGTTGAGAATGGACAATCAGGCAGCAGCCATATACCCACTGTTATCACTACAGCTCATATCACTGTCTCCCTCTCTCTATATAGTGCAGTCATACTACTCTACTTACTATTTCTTTATTTCACATTTACAGTTTTGAGAAGTAAAGCAACAAAACCTTTTTTACTTTTACACGTCTCAGTCAACTGATTTGATACTGTTGAGAATAAAGAAAGAAATTGTTTGTCCAGCCTTGAACATGACTTTTGGAGGCTACGAACGCTCATCGGAATTGCTTGCTGACTGCTTGTTAAGACACAGTTTGCCCTTTTTAAATATGAAGAAATGTCCCATGGTTGTAGAGGATTTGGACAGAAGGACTGGAAGCTGCTTTTATCCATCCATCCATTTTCTTGACTCCTTATATGAAACCTATCGCAGCTCTCATAGGATGAGAGGCAGGTTTCATACTGGGCTAACATCAAGACAGGCAACCATTTAGAATGACCAGTTAAGCTAACATACACATCTTTGGACTGTGGAAAGACGTTGGAGTACCTGACAAAACCCATGTACAGGTAGAACATGCAAACTTCCACAAAGAAAGTGGAAGTTTGTTTCAAAAACAGTGTCCTGAAAACACATTATTTTTAAATTTTGAATGATGAATTTCATTTTAATACAGTTTGTATCATATTAAAAATTATTAAAGCGGAACAAAACTTACCAAACTCAGATTTTAAAAAATAAATTTTTTAAAACAGCTACTCATAATAATTTTATTATGATCAGCTAGATTGTGAAGCAAGGCTGATGTGTCGCAAACCTGCATTCTTTCTAATGGCCAGCAGGGGGAGACTCCACTGGGTACCAAAAAGAAGTCTGGCTGTCGAGAAGTCTAAGGAAAAGTTGGCCCTTGGCTTGCTTCCTCTGTGACCTCAATGAATACTTTTCTGATGACTTTGTGGTTTCAATCACTGTTTCTACTCTCACTGAATTCAACATGATGTTCATTTTACATATTATGTTTCCCGTTAGTGTCCAGAAGGATGACAAAGTAGAGTTTACTTTAGGTGCATGCATCGGCGTAACTTTGTGCTGAACATTGGGTGGGTCAAGATCTCTGTCTAAATAAATAAATAAATCTGGGTAAATTCCCAGATGATTAAACATGCAACTACTTTGCTGGTAAAAACTGAAATGAGTAAAGAAAATCAACAGCCTATTTTTGCAAGATAATTCATAATTTTATTGGGGGGTTAAATTGGTTGGGTCTGATTATTGCGGGGGTCATAACCCCCCCTAACCCCCCTTGGAAATTACGCCCCTGGGTGCATGCTCACTCAGATTCATTTGTTACATCTAGTTTTAGAAATACTAAGACAGAAGTGGCAATTCACTACCACTGGGTAACGTCACGGTAGCTATGCGTTTTTTGTACACTTCACAGTCTTCAGTATTTTGACAAATATCCTGGTTGGACGTGATTAATTGCTACAAAAGTGTTGGCATGGTGGCCAATTGCAAGTTAAGCAGGAAGTCCTGAACCCACTACATTTAAACTAACTCCTATTTCCATAAGTAAAGTGATATATCCCCCTTTTCACAGAGTAATTCATTGCCTTTTTAATTAATTTGCCCAGCACTATCTGCTGTAAATTCACTCTTCCTTTGCATATCTCTCCTTCTACCTTTTCTCCCAACATGTTTTTTTTAAAGTTTCTTCAAGTTCTTTTTCTCCCTCTTCCTCCGTTGCTATGGTAACTCTCTCTCTCTTTCTATCCTTCCCTCTATCTCTCCGGTGCACCCCCTCTTTCCCCTCTCTCTCTCTCTCCCTCTCTCCTTTTCTCTCTCCCTCTTGCTCTCTCTCTCCAGCGGCTGGTTGGATGGTTGCTATAGAAACAGACTTATTTAAAAGAAGAGCTAAGAAATTATCATTTTCTCTAGCTCTCCCCAACACGCTCACTTTTGCTCCCTCACTTCCTCTCTCTTTCACCCACCTCCCTCCCCTCCTCTCTCTCTCTCATTTCCTTGCTTTGCCTCAATCACAAGCGAGCAGACCTACTCTTTTATTTCCATTTGGCCCTCTCTGTATGACGCTGGTTTTCATTTTCACACAAGAACATACACATAAACCAACAACCTGCAATCTCTTTCTTTCTTCACCTTCCCCCCCACCTCCACCCGCCGCCTCCACCCTATACACGCACGCACACACAGTCGCTTTCAACGGTCGCTTTCACACACACACTTAATATGAATATACAAAATCTGTCCTGAAAGTGCCTTTTCTTAATGAACATGCATAATACAAACTTCTCTTTCAGCGTGACAAAACTGCCTTCTGTCTTTTGCGCTGGAGACATTATGAAAGAGAAACGGGGCACTCAAACAACCGAATCCATCAGAATCTAATTCAGCAAAAAGCAAACACAGTGGTAGACGTAAAACATCCACAGTAAAAAAAAAAGAAAAGAAGAAAAGACAAGAAAAAGAAAGAAAGAAAGGTTAAGGGCTTTTGTTTTGAGATTTGACAGTGATTGTGTGCACAGTGGTTTTATGTTCAAGTCACCACTGAAATTAAAGGTAATGGTTAACATAATTTTTAACATACGGAAGTTTAACTTAATGCTTCAAAATAACTGTTCAGAAGCATTTCTTGTTGGGTCCTGAATAAAGAGGCTTCAAGAAGATCATTGTTTTAAAACTGCTATAAACACGTTAACCTTAAATTTAACTATTTCCCTTTGGAAAATCAGATTTTAGTCCACAAAAAGAGACTTAGGTCCCTAAAATGTTTATTTAAGCACTTTAATAGTGTGTCTCAGTTTGGTTACTTTTTTGTAGTAGACCTAGACTAAACAGACTAATATTATCTCAAATCAAACATGATTCATTGGGCACTTACCAGAAATAATGTTTGCACTCTTACGCTGGCTATTGCCTACATTTGCAACTTGTTGTGCATCTGACAGCACATCATAAAAAATTCTTGTACATGTACAAGAATTTTACAAGAATTTTACATGTACAATTCACTGCAATTCACTGCAATTCACTGCAGTGAAGTCAGTTTTACACAAAAATACTTAAAAGTGCTGGTAATGCATGGTTTACCTGTAATGCCTGAAAAGCACCATCAAAGCTGGCGATGTATCCTCCTTCTGATGGCTGAAAACTGTTGGTGGTGGTCTCCCACCTTGTCACTGTGTAGCCAAAGTGGCAACCACTGAGGGCAAGAAGTGTGCAGCATTCCATCTGAACTTTATGACCATTATGAGTACACCATCTGTGTACTCATAGAGCACTTCATGTAGCTGTACTTGGTAGTGTGAGCGCATTTATGCTCCCAGAATAGAGAGCACAAGTACAGGAGGACACAATCTGAGACACAGCATAAAGTGTTTTTCATAAAATACATTATGACATTTCACAGAAGGAAAAGCACAGGTATAAATAATGAAATTCACAGCGACTGAATTTAATTCAATTCAATTAGCTACCTTGGTTGCAGGCACCTTCACAGCTGAATGATTATATTATATCATGAGTAACACCTGTTTACTTTTCCTGCAAGTTTCCTGCAAAAACACCCAGTTACAAACAACCATCACGACAACCAGTGCAAACATGCAGCTCTTCCAAAAGTATAAAGTCACAACGATTCAGTCAAATTTCCTTTCCTGAACAATAGCAAATCTTCCACTGACATAATCTCCACCTGTGACGCCATCACTTCTTCCAGCGCCACAGGGAACAAGAGACAAGCAGCGTGACGTCACCGTCCCCCTTCGCTGCCACCGCTGAGAGCTGCTCGCTTATCTCTCCTGCACCGGAGCGTATCAGGCTTCACCGAGGGGAGATAGTGTCACCACCCTCCCCACCCACACCAACACCTCAGCCAACCCTGCTCTCGCCTTCTCCTCGCTCTCTTTGCCTCATCTAGCCTCGCCAAGTGAAGTGGAGCCCGGGGTGTTATCAGTTCCTGATGGCTATCGACTTACATTAAAACATAAGAGGGGAGAGAGGAGGAACACGCAGATAGACAGACATAGGCTGGATGGAAACACACACAGAGTGGGTGGTGATGGATACCGGCTTTCATCATCTGTAATCATGTTGTCCATCTCCATCTTTAAATTGCTGCTGCTTCTTTTATCACCGTTTAAAATCCACCAAAGGAAAAGAAATAAAAGGGATACTTTGAGCCTTCAAAAAAAAAAAAATGTCTTGGTGGTGGTGCCTACGCAATAAAATCATTTGGTTACACAAGTTCAGTTTCTGATAAGGGAATAAGTTTGAAAAAGTCTCAGTGGGAAAGATTGGAAGGCGCTAAATTTTAAATTAAGTTAAAATGGTGCCAGTGGATACTCGGTCTGTAGGGTGTGAAAAATTGGAATTATGTTCACTACACACTGGATATGTGAAAGAGAAATTATTAAAAATGACAAACTTTTCCTTCGGCAGATGCTTTAGTTTAAGTACGATATGTGGTCTTCATAGACTTTAGTAACTTAGTCAAGAAATAACTTGAAATGCAAAGATCTGGTGTTATATATTCAGTGTATGTAGTTGTTGTAGTGTAGAACTTGTTGCACTGAGGAGCATTTCTACAATGGCAATAAGGAGTCGGCTCTACTGCCATCCATCCATCTTTTCAGCCGCTCATCTAATTCGGAGAGACGAAGCCCGTTCCTGCTACGACCATGCAAAAAGGCGGGGTACATCACTGCATCACTGTACCACCTGCTTTTCATAGATCCATATGCTGAATTACATATTGAAACACACAGTCAGACTTTTTGCGATAACTGAACATGAGATTTGTTTCTGTTTTTCCTTTTATCCATAGCTTTCTGGTTGGATCAAGATCAAGTAGCTAAGACAACAAAAATCTCAGGAATGACAGTTGATTTGAAGGTTTCCTTTTCGACTGGAAGGAAATATTATCTCAGCTGTTTCTGTTGTGGTTGGGAATCAGTAAGGTGTGTAAAACCGATATTGGCAAAGTCCTTTTAAGAGCAAGTCTCAGCAGTCTTCTTAGAAACAGCAGCTATTTCAGTCTAGTCAAAGCATTTATCTGACTTAGTGGTATGAGAACCACAACTTTGACTTCAGTCATCACCGGGATGTAAAAAACTGCATCTATAGATAGAATCATTGCTCAATGAGTAGATATAGCCACAACTGAAACATCTGTGCATCTGTCCAGCAACATGATTGGTTCACATTTCCCTTTTTGGCTCTTTGAGAACAGAGACAAGACAAATGTTCTCATTGATTTCAGGATCCATATCTCTACCTGATAATGTTTCTGATAAGGGTAAGGGTTAGGAAATTCACAACTGGAAAATTAAAATGTGCTTTATCTATAAAATAGATATGTAATCCTGATACAATTTAAAGCCTAAACCATGATAAACTCTTACCACTTGCATACCATTCAGCGCAAAAAATTTTTTGCTACTTTTTATAAATTTTATTCCACCGTTTTTGCATGATTTTCTGTTTTTGGAGACCTCTTGGCCACCTTTTAGTCAAAGCATTAAGCCTAATACCCAGCAAGCATACTCAATTATCAAAAATGTAAATGTGACAAGTCAATAATCCTTTAGCTACGACCTCGCTTAATTAAGTAATTGTTTCATTGATTACAAGGAACGCTGCATTACGGTGTTGCATAAGGTACAAACACACACATTTATCCAGCAGCATGCATAATCCAGGGCAAAGACAAAAGGGAAAACCTTGTGATAGTGATCTTGTAATGGATCAGATTGATTTAATTCACTGCGCCGGACAATTTCTCATTCTTATTCCTCAAGATGTCTCTGAATGGATTTTATGTGGGAGGCCCATTCAATTGTTCTCTCTCACCTCCACACGAGTCTCTCAGACAGCCAGCAAGCGAGAGAAAACACAGGCAGACAAAGAAACGGAGGGGGAGAGAGAGAGAGGCAGAAACATAAACTACCTCCACACTGAGCTTATTTGATCTCACAGCCCTTTTTTGTTGACATTCTTCCTCATATAAAAGGAAGCACTTTTATGCTTTTGGTGCTTTTATGCTTGATGTCTGCATTTCTTTGAAAGCCTCTCCTTGGAGAGGGTGGCCAGTTTGGTTTCTCACTTTCCCTTCCAAAAAAGCTAAGAAGGGTTACTTCCAGCCTTTTATCACTTTTATTGAATACTCGTGCAGAGAAAGGAGACCCACTTTATTTATCCTTGGAGGGCTGAGGACTGTGGTCGAAGGCGGCGCTTTGTGCATTGCAGCGTGCTGCTTGGAACAGCGGTGAAATATGCTGGAAATGCCTGGAAAACTCCAGGCCCTGCTCTCCCAGGAGAACCCCATCTATAATAGGCCTGGCTGTTTCCCTCTGCTCCCGAGCAGCAACCCTCTCCACACATAAATCTCTGCTCCCCAAACCTGCTCTCCCCCTCCTTCACTCCCGTTAACTCCCACTCCTCCTCTGCATTTCATTCCTGCCTTCATCAACACTACTGCATCTTCCTTCTTCCTCCGTTTTTTCTTCTTCTTCTATTAGTGCCCCTTTTTCGGTTCCACATCCTTTCTCTCTCCTTCATTGCAAATTTCTCTCCAGTCTCACCCACTTTTCTTCTCATGCCTGATGTACTTCTCCATTTTCTTGCTCCTTTGTTCCAATCCATATATTGCATTGGCCTCTCCAATCCTGCTGCTTTTTCTCCTTGTGCCATCTTTTTAGAATTTCCTTCATCCTCCTCTTAGTCTTTCCTACCAAAATGTATGTCCTTCCCTAATCTTTAATCCTGCTGTCCTCTTATGTCCAAACTCCCCTCTTAATGCTTCTTTCTCCCTCTATTCAGCATTTTCTCCGTCTCTCTGCCTCCTTTAACTATTCATCTCCTGTTTGTCGCCCCCTATATTACTAATCTACCCACTCCTTCTCTTCTGTTCTGTTCAGCTCCTCTATTTTATCGTCTTCCTCATTTCTTCCCCTCCATTGCTCCAACAGCCCTTCTCTTCTCCTCTTTCACCCTTAATCTCCACTTCCCCTTTATAGTTTCCTACTCTGCTATATTCATTCAGTCTTTTTTCCTCTTCTTAGCCAAATTCACCTCTTATACTACGCATCTCGGCTACACTTCAGAATCTCATTTCTTCCTTTTCCTTGTGCTCTCCTTCTGTTCATGTTTCTTTCATATATCTTCCTGCCTCCTCTAATCATAGATAGAAGACTGTTGCTCTTCTGTCTTCCAGATTTATGTCTCGCAATCATCCTTTCCTCCTCTATTTTCTTCTCCTCTATCTCCACACAAATGGCTCACATCATTTCTATGGCTCTTTCACCTTTCTACCCTCGTTCTCCCACCAAAAAATCCTTTGCTATTTTGCCCTCTTATAGTTCATTTTCCTCCTCTTCATTTTTTCCTTCCTGCAAAGCTTCTTTTCCTTTCCTTTCCTTTCCTTTCCTTATTTTACCAGTTTCCTTCACTCCTTGTCTGTCCTCTTCCTCCAATTCTCTCTCTAACCCAGATCCCCTTCTCTTGTTCTCGTGTTCTCTCATCTTATCCCACCACTTTCCCGCTCTGATCTCTCAATCCAACTCACACTACTCTTTTTCCAGTTTGAATTACTCTCCTGCCATCATCCTCTTTTCTTCTCCTTCTCATGTCTTGTCCCTTATTTTATCTTCTTCTGTGTATGTCTTCTTCTCTTCCTTTTCCTTTCTCTCTGAGTTTATGACCCCTTCCTCATCTAGGATGACATATCTATAGACAGATTGATGGGTGTCAGCCCTAATACCAGCAGAAGCCCTCTGTTAGCCTCTGCAGACTCTTCCGTCTTTCACTCCAACAAACACATCAGCCTGTGCAGAGGAGAGAAGGGGGAATTTGCCGCCATCATTTTAGATCACTGGATTATTGGGGCATCGTAGTGAATTAAGCGCCAACTAATTGTGGCGGTTATTTTATTTATTTATTTTAATTGCTGCTCCTTGTCACCTCAGATTATGCTTCTCCAACCATAAGGATATCAGATCTGTCAGGTACTGCAGGGCTTTGGGATGAGCCCCACACACACACACATATACAGAGAAGCTCCACTTGCCATCATGTTGTCTGAACTTCTGCTCTTAAACAAGGCTTGTCATGCTATTTTTAATTATTTTCATTGGCGAGTAGAGTTTTCTTCAGTGAGGTGGATTTTTTTTACAACCCAATTAGAACAACAGAGTCAGCCAACCTTGTATACTTGTTTTTATGGTACGATCAGTACACTATGGCACTAATGGCCAAGGTTGATTCATCCTGAAGCCGCTCATGCAAGAAATGCTCATCAGTTGTGCTTTAGATGATAAAAGTCATTAAAGTGAAGTACATGTGCAGTAGCTGTGCATAGTGAATAGAAGCAGCAGTGCAAATAAATATTGTTCGCGCATGTATCTAATATCTGTTGAAAAGTTTTGATATTTACGACGGAGCACAAGAAGTCATTTGTTTGGATTTGGTGCTGACAAAAGCTCTTTTGTAATCTGTTGTAAAGTGGGGAGCTGCTCTGAGGCCCAGACCTTTGAAGGCTGAAATTCAAAGTGTGCTTTGTTTTTGTAATTTCATTGACTGTAGATTTGTTTGTATAAAAGTACTGGGTCTAAAAACAAAAAACAAAAGGCGATGCGGCGGTAAGAACATGTTGAGGCAATCAAATATAATTGATGTCATGATTAACTGATTTAAAAAGCTTATCATGCCATGCAGATATGTGACTTGCAAAAGCCAGCAGCCTACTGCAGGATGCATGATTATTTAACAGGATAAGGTGAGCAGGTTCAACTTCTTTGCAGATGACCTTGACTTATTAATTTATTAATTTTGCACAGTGGCATCCCAAATGCAATAACAAGAGTTCTGAATGTCTGTGAAGGTTCTCAGTCATCCAGGTCATCATAGTCTAAAGAGCTTGGAAAGAAAAGCATCTGGACTTCTTTAAGTTGCTTGAAGATGTTTTACCTCTCATCCAGAAAGAACTGTAACTGAAAAATGAACTGAAGAAGCTTCTTGAATGAGAGGTGAAATGTCTTCAAGCAACTTAATGAAGTCCAGACGCTTTTCTTTCCAAGCTCCTTAGAAGAGTTCTGAATGAATTCTACTGATATAAATAGGGGAACTACTTACTTCAGTAGTGATAATATGAAACCTCAATGTATGGCTTTATTTAGAACATTATGTTTAACGCTCAGGTTTATTGTGTCATGTAAAAATGAGTATCCCATCCATAGAATGAGGAAAAGTTTGGCAAAAAATACTAAAACAAAATTAGGTCAAATCAGCCTGAAATATGTTTTTTTTTGCTTTTGTTTTTTTTTAGGTTTTGGTATTTTGCCTTTGTAATGACAGTGAGAATTGCGGGAAAATGGAAATATAGGGAAAGAGAAACAACGAGCATCAAAGGTCCAGCTCGCCTTGGCTGCCATGTTACACCCATCAACACGACCCTCTACACTCATACTGATGTCAGAACTTTCCAGACACACCTACTTGAAACACTGTAATAAAATCACAGATCACGAGTCAGATCGCAGTTGTTACTGTTAGGTAGTAGTGGTAGAAGAAATCCATTAGTATTTATCTCTGTGACGTGAAACTTAATTTTTAAATAGATAGTTTCATCACATATAAATGTTCCTGTTAACTACACAGGCTATAGCTGTGTTGTTGTGCAGTTTTCAAAATATTTACATGCTGTAAATGCCAAAAAAGATTTATGTCTTTACCCATAAACCCCCATCAGAGAGTATTTTTGTTATCTTGATGATTCAGAGAGGAATTATACAACTGTTTGAGGGCGTTACAGTAGAGAGCTTGAAACTAATCATTTGCCTCGCAGAATCTATTACTGTACGAAGTCATAGTGAGTCAAATCAACAATTCGAGGGATTGTAAAGATTTGCTGTTATCCAGGTCATCTTAAAGTTGAGGTTTTTTGAAGATGATTTGAATGACAGTGTTTTGGGTTGAAGGTAAAAAGGAAGTCCGGTTGCTTTTGACTGAACATTTCTAAATACATCTTGAGAAGCCTTTCTGAGGATCCTTGGGTGCCCCTGGAGCCCAGTTTGGGTGTAAATCTTTGCTGATGTAAACCATCAAACATTGATGGTCCAGCTGGGTTGCTGTGGAAGCAGAGACTGAAGCCAGTAGGGCTCTTTTCTCTTTCTCTCCCTCTCTGCTTCCTGAGCACTCCTGCTCTGCCTCTGTTTATCCTCAAGCATCCCCTCTTGTCAACAGATTAGGACTGAACCCCGCTGTCTCTTCCTTTCGTCGTCTCTCTCTGCCTCCATCTCTCTGTCTTTTGGCCTGTCTCTTTACATCTGCGCTTCTGCTCTATTCTTGTGACGAGAGAAAAGAGTGGAAGGAAGAGGAGGGGGAGATATAGGAGAAAAAGAAAGTGTATATATGTGTGTCTATGTGTGTGTGTGTGTGTGTGAAAGAGAGAGGCGAGAGATGGGACAGGTGCTTGCAGTGCAAGAATTGCTTTGCTTGCCTTGCTTGCATGATCAGGCTGCAAAAATGTTCAACTCAAGCAAAAAGGTCTGTTCAAGAATCGACTCTGAGAATCAGGCTTCCTCGCCTGTGGCCAGACCAGCGCTGGCAGCACAGCGACAGTTCACGGCGGCAACACGCTACATCAGACCCACGCACACACACACACACACATACAGAGCCCAATCGTAATTACAGGGGCCCACAGATGCGCGGTCAACCACGCAGAGATGTGGCTGGTCTGTGTTAGGGAGCCAGACACACCACTGGACTGAACAGTAAATCAGGCTGAGAGACCGTCTGAGGTAGAGACAGACAGCGGCAGAGTCCAGGCAGCAGACACCTGGAAGAGTCCAAACAGGCTAAACACACATTAAGCTGCAGATGCTGCATGTAGGGGACGGATTCACTCTGATCACATTTACAGGCTTACACCAGCTCAGCGGGAGACACTGATCTGCTTCTCTGCTCCGTACTCGTCTGTTTGCTGCTGTTCTCTTTATGTTTTGTTCTGCTCTGTTCTCTGCTGCTCAGGTTCTGTGCTTGTGTTGTCAAAATCACCTTGGTTCACCGGCCACAAGCGTCCCAACGGGCCAGACCAGTAAAATCTCCTAAAAAATCTACAAAATGTTCTCTTTCTTTTAGCATAAAGAAATACAAGTGGGCTTTTCTGAAAGTTCACATGTAATAAACGATGAATTTCCAGGCAGTCTATTTTGTAAACAGATGGTGATGACTTAAGAAATATATGACTAAATTTTCCTTGTAAGTCATTCTAGTGTCATGACAAAGAAATGCTTCTGTCATTAACAACATGTTTAGGAACGACTTCTTTACTTAACCACTTTGCTTTGACGTGGTATGGTAATGTCTTTGCCAGGAAGAAGGTGACTTGCAGCACAGCATTTCAAAATACAGCAAAAAGCCCAAAAACAGACCTTGCAAAGACATCCACTGCACTGGATTATGATGATTAGCAGGTATCATGTTTGAAACCCCTGATATACACTTTTTCTAACCTCCTCTGCTGGTTCTGTTGTTTTGTTCTTCCCTTCTCTCATTTCTTCTGTTCTTCTCTTTTTTATATTCTTTTGTAATTTGTTCTGATCCATTTTGCTTCTGTTTTCTCCCGTCTGACATAACTCAGTTCTGGTCACCTTTCCTCTGAGCTGAGATCTTCTCTGTTGTTTTTCTGTTCTGTTCTTTTCTTTGGTGGCTCTGCTTTGTTTGGTTTGCTTTATTCTCTCTTTATTCTACAAAAAACAAACTTTAATATACTTCACCCGTGTCTCTCCTTCTCTTCAATCAAGCTTATTACCAGTGCTCCTTGTAGCCATAACACCAGTTAATCAGATCTCTTTTCTAATCTTCAATTTCAGATATTCAGACTTTGACATATTATTCCTTAACATCTTTAACCTTCTTGCGTGAAGCACGAATGTCCTGCTCTGTTATAATCCTATGGGGTGGTCAGCTCAGCTCCAGTCTGGGAGCTCCTCTGACTGTCTGTCTAGGTAGATCATTGTCTGTGGTTCATCACACCCTCGGCCTGCGGCACCAGGGACCCAGGTGCTGAAGCAGGTACACACACACACAGACACACTCGCACACACGGTTGAACTGTTCACATCAGGCCACCTCAATTAATCACCTCTGTCTTTGGAGCAGTGACTGCCCTCAAACACAAACGCACACTCATCTGCTCATTCACTGAGGTGTGTGTGTCGCTGTGTGTATGAGAGAGGGCAATCTATCAAGGTGATCGATAAATAGGAACATTAATATTAGTAATGGGACTCTCTTTCAGTCCACTGAATATGTCTCCGTCTTTAAGGTAAAATATGAATTTTTCTTGGCACCTGAACGTTTGCAGCAGGACCGCGCGCACGGACACGAGCACGCAAGACTCTACCTGCATGCTAAGAAGGAGTACTAACACACACAGAGAGACAGACACACACGCACGCACGCACGCATCGACTTTCTCTCTCGAGGGACAGTTGTCTGCGCTGGTCTTTACACTACTCTCACTGCACACAGGCTCGATACAGAGACTGAAGGCACGATCGCGCCAAGCGCGTGCATGCTGCATGTGTGTGTGCGCGTACATGTTGGAAATTGATTCAGTGTGACTTATGTTAAAACCCGGCGACCAGACTGTGCATTGGATCCTCGCCTCATCAATCATCCCCCGGCTGGCAGGTTATGCGCAATGTGTGTTTGCATGGGCAAGCGTGCGCGCGCATTTGTGACCCACACTGCGTTTTCGTATGTGTCAACCAAATCTATCCATGCGTTTTAAAGGTCACGTCAAAGTAATGTCGTGTGCAGATGCTCCACATCTCTCCCACAAACGTGTAACTGAAGAAAAATGAATGCAGCCACTCTGGGCCGTTTGTGTCTGTACTCTAAAATCTAATTTTCCCCAACGGGGCAAAGACCCCGAACACCCCACGACTCTTTCCCTTCAGCTTCTGGGCTGAGGGGCTGATGATGATGTCCAGGGCGGCACAAATCTATAACAACACGCTCACAGAGAACCACGCGCACGGACTCATCGCCAGACATAAATCCACAATATACAAGCACTGCCAGCACAGACCGAAGGAGACCCACAAAGCTCACAGACGCCCGCACAAACAGTGGAAACAATAAAAGGGTGGAAAATCGGGTATTTATCAAAAACTTTCGTCTGTTTCTCGTGTCTTACTCAGGTCACACTGAGTGTCTTTAAACATCACTCACCTTGGTTTAAAGTGATCGCCAAAGTTATGATCCACAAAGCTGGCATGGTTCAGCCGAGCGCATTCAGATTCCTCCCCTCGGCTCTGCCTCCCCAACAAGACACCATCAATTCCTCCCGACCGGGTGAATTTAACTGGAATCCTCTTTGAGTCATGAGAGTGCAAAAACACACATTTAGAGAAAAAAAAATCCTATTCCTCTTTTCTTCTATTCCCCTTTTCTTTCTTACACTATGTCTCAGTTTTTTTTCCGTGCGTAAATGAAACCTGTCTCCACTTTTTTTGTTGTTTCTCACTCTTGGTCCCTTTTCCTCTGTGCGCTTTGGATTCCCATTTAAATAGAACTGAATTCCTCTCTCCCTCTTTTCTCTTACTCTCTCTCTCTCTTCCTCTGTGCCCCCCTCCTTTCATACAATCAGTAGCGCACACCCCCTCCCTCCTTCACTACCACCACCTCCACCTCTTCCACCCCTCCCGCTCCAAATCTCGGTTTTAGAGAGCACAGAGAGGAGGGCGCTGCTGCGGCCACAACAAGAACTGCGTTTAAAAGATAAAACGAAATCCAAACAGTCCGGTGTTAAACTTTACAAATGAATGCTGCTTAAACGATGAAAACCCAGATCATGCAGATTATGGATGTGAATAGTTCATAACCTTTAAATTAAAGTAGCAAAGCAGTGTAGATATGCAGTTAAATGTTTAAGAAGCAGTCAGATATTTTGGAAATTAATTCGATTCACATAAAAAACGATCAGAAATTTGCATTGTTCAAAGCTTTAGGCGCTTTGATCATTTCATGCCAGATTGTGTATATCTGGCTTTGGATGACAGGACTGCAGATTTTCATGTGCCGATCATAGTTTTAAAATACTAGAGTAAATTCATGGCTCATCAAATTACAGCAAAATAGTTTTTGAATAGCTTTTGAGAGCTAAACCATAAAAAATAATGAATGTTGAATATTTATACATGTTCCTATTACTGTTACTATTAGGACTACTGCAATGACAGTGGCCCAATCGTATCCAGTGTGCTAATGGGAATATCTGCTTATAGAGGGAATCCGTATTCATTTGTATTTATTTATTTTTAAAGCGTAAAAGCCACCAGAACACCTGTTTAACTGCAGCTAAGAAGTTTCATTGCCTGCAAATACAGCAACATGTAAATTGCGTTAATAAAAATTGCATAATTCACCACCCAAACGAGGTCAGCTTTGTCAGTGCACGCATTTGTTGGCACCTACATCAATGCATTTTTGTTCAGTTTGAGCGGGATCACATTTCTGAGGGTGAAAACTGATTAATTTATTATAACGGCATTCTGTTTATTCATCCCAACTACGCTTTTATATGTCTTCAAATGAATGGAGAGCACGCATCATCCATCTGTTTTGATGCGACTACATACTGTGTAATTAACCAGTAGCATGTGCACAATATAAGGCTGATTATTAACCTCCAGTACCAACATGTGCTAACAATTTTCCCCAAACCGCAGAGCAAACTAAATGAGAGGAAGCAAGGAAAAGATAAGAGGAATGAAAGGAAACCACACAGAAGAAAGACTTAATAATCGATTTCAGACATAATAACATGAATTTTGTTGCCAGTGTCCAATGTAAGTTAATAGAATTAAGTGAGAAAATCAGTCAGTAGCTTTCTTAGTTTTATAACCAAAGATCATTTCTGTTTAAACGAGAGTGTTCAGTTTACTATGTTGCACTGCCATCTGTTGGACCTTCTTTTTAGCTGCATGCTAGAAACAAAATATGCAGTGTGGCTCGTATGGACCTGTTGATAACCTCATTCTGCGGCTTTTAGATTTATGAGCCATTTTATCACATCAATTACTTTCTGGGGGGAAAAGTGTTTTTCACGCACAGAGACTGATGAAAAGTAAGATGTTTAATCACTGGGAAGAAAAAAACAGAATCCGCTGACAAAGAAAAGAAAGCTCATAAATCTCATAAGTCTGTTTAAAGTCCTAATCAAGTCACTACAGATCTAGCCTATAATATTCTTTTTTATATATATATATATATTTCTTATATTTTAGCTAAAGAGTATTTCCACAGGCGCAATGCTTGGATTCAAATTGAGTCAAGAATCAGAAACTGTCCAGTCCATCTAGTTCAGAGCGAGATGGGAAGCTATTCTCAACCAATATTTCTCTGATATGATGAATGTGAAGGCATTTTAAATGTTAAATAACAGAGAGCGCCTTGGAGCTCTTTGATCTTGAAAAGTCTCAGTTTTTTAAAGACGAGTCTGTGCTGAGTTATTAAATGCGATTAGCAGAATATGTGTTTAACCACATTTCATATTAAAAAAAAGTTTCATAAGAAGGCTCTAATGGGCATTTCAGACCTGGAATTTTTACTGTTTCCCAGCATAAAGAATAAGCAATAAGACACGTGAAATTAACCCAAATGCATGTTTATTGAAGTCAACAACTGAACTGTTATTTTAACAAAAATAACCCCAAAAAACAAATACTTTATGAACGTAACAGCCAACAGATGCAAAACCCACCACTGCATGCGGTTGGGCCTCACCTTGATGACATCATCAGCCATAGTACAAATTAACATACATGACAGCACTACTCCCATGTGATATGGATATTTATTCAAAAGGAAGACTTGTCATTCAAAATAATAATGATAAGAACAAAGACATTGTCTGAGTTACTGAAATAAGAACATTTTTGTGAATGCAACACACATGAGAGTGAATCTGAAGTTTGTCTGGGTCAATTATTACACGCTTCACACTCATACACAAACACAAACACACACACACATATGTACAAATACACCATAGTAACAGACATCAAGCCTGCTGTGCATATCCAAATATATGTGTGGATGTGTTTGTATCCAAAGTGTATGTGCAAAGTATGTATGGGGTGCGCTCGTAAGAGTATCCGGTAAAAGGCAACACTATATACATGAAATTAATTAAAAATCGTTGTTGAAACAATAAAATATGCAAAAAACTAAAAGTCTAACCTTCAAGTTTTGGAACATCTAATTTCAAGGAAAGGGAAAAAAAGATATCAATTGAAATGAAAACAATGAGATTATGCACACCTTTAACGAAACATAATTTAAAAATTAATTGGCTTATTCTACTAAATGAAAAGAGATGGGCGGCAGCTAGTGTGCGGCTGCCTGAAGAGGAGGTGGCACGTCGAGTGGAAGGGCAGGACAGCTCGCACCGACTGAAGAGGGAGAAGAAAAGCTGTTGTTTGCTGGCATCTGGTGACAGTCAATCATTACTGCACTGATGCACTGAAATACAATTAGACGTGAGTGCACATCTCAGTCCAACACTATACCCCTACGTGGTTTTGATAAGGGCAGAACGAGTCCTGCTTTGCCAGTTGCTTCGCTGCTTTTCTGCTGTGTTGAGGAGGTGCAGACGGATTTCACTGGGACATGTTTGCAGATCAGAGAAAAGCAGGGAGGTCAGCCGGTCAGGCCGCCGCTTCTCGTCTCAGGAGACGAACTTGTCATCGCTGCTCATCTGCAACACTATCTACACTTTCCAACCATTTCTCATGCAAGCTACATGCTAGCACACTAACTAAGACAAAGGACAGGACAATAAATTACAGGCAAATACAGGCCCATTAGTTTTTAAAAGACACTACACTTTGGTGAGTATGAGTCAGATATTCCTTTCTCCATTCACAGAGCAGAACTAGACTGAGGTTAAATACAAATCAATGGTAACATCTTCAAAGTGGACAACAATCTCTGTGAGACAGAGCCAATCCTCTGATCTGCAGGCATGATAGCAGTGAAATGATAGCAGAAGAGTGTTGTAGAGCAAACATCAGATAAACAGTGCGAGCTCAAACACACAGAATCCAAGCACTGTTTAACCCGGGTTCACTACAACATCACCAGTCACTAAATAGTCTCACCAAGAGCTCTTGGCAGAAAAAAAGAACAACAGCTGACCCTGCTTCAGGTCACATTACCCTTTGTAGAATAGCTAGCTTATAGACATACTACTTGCTCACAAAGAAGAAAGCTAGGTAGCGGTTAACAACAACACGGGGAAAGGAATGCAAAATCACATTCCCTGAACATTCCCATAAAATGTGTACAAAAACTATCAAAGACATAACTGTCTACAGGTAGACTGACAACAACAGCAAGTGGATTCCTCTCCAAACACTCCCAAACAGTGCTTCGAAGAGCCATCAGCACACGCCAGCAAAGCTATAGACGCTACTTCTACTGTACGTCTATGTGAACTCGTGGATGCGAGACCAGGAAGGAGAATCAGACATCAATCAGAGATGGAGTGGGGGAGACGAGTGATGAGAGGAGGGGACGTGGGGTGAAGGTGGATCAGGACGCAGACGGGATGATTGATTAAAGAATGCAAGGAATGGACGGGCAGAGCAGAGGGGAAAAAAAGAGAAGAGGACATTTAAGTTACTAAATGACTTTCTTCAGTGTTAGCGCCGCCCAGACTCGGCACTCTGCCCACCAAACCAAAGCTTGGCATGTGTACAGTCCAGAGCCCAGAGCCTCTTAGTTAGATTGCAATCAATTTCAATGACCGGGCCAAGTGGAGCTTTCAGTGCTAAGGCGAACTTCCAACCTTAATAAAACACTGTGCATTTATGGGAACCTTTTGCTAAGCTGGTTAATGATTCCTGCTTGCAATAACACACATACACACACAAAAAAAGAAAAAAAAAAAACAGTAACAGAAAGGTTTTTTGCCAGGAAGTTTGTCATAATGCATGTAGCCAGTCCTATTTGGCCCTGTAGTGAAAAGCAAGCAAGCATTTTCACCTCTGAAAGCAGCAAATGTGCCAACCTCTTAGAGGAAGTCATGATGTCACTACTCAATGAATTTAGTGCCAGGTGGCCTCGCCAAGACAAGCAGTCTGCTGCAGAGAGAAAAACGGCGAAGGTGAACCGTGGGATCAGCGGGGCCAGCTGGAAGGAAAGCCACAGTGGTCCACAAGTACAAACACTGGGCAGCAGTATTTAAGATAAACTCCACCACCAACTTGTCGCCTTTCAAAGCTCTTGACCAAAGGTGTGCTGCTGATTAGCATTTAGAAGCAGAGGGCCGACAAAGCAGGGAGAAACTCCCATCATGTGGCGAAAAAGGAACGAAGTGCATAAACAGTGTTGAAAACCTGAACATCAAAATCAAAACACAAGTTGGAAATTAGATTCATGGACTCCTGGGCTGACAAACTGACAAACACTGTAAAACGTTAACACTGACAGTAACATACCGAGACACTGACGAGAGAAAATCCCTCACGAGTCCCCAAAAGATCAAATTAAAAAAGAAGAAAAGATCAAAGAAAATCAGAATATACAAATATTTGCAGTTAATGTTAGTCTTCATCGCAACATCATTGTTGTTATGTTTCTATTTTTTACCCAGATATTGATATTTCGACTCTGCATTTCCACGCATGTAATAAAAACAGGCAGGCTTTTTTTTGAGTATATAAGTTACTGTAATGCAGTAACAGACTGTATGAGTTACAGGAGAGAGGGATGGAGAGAGAAAGAGAAGGGGGATAGAAGGAGAGACAGAAGGCAGAAACAGGACAGAGAGAGTGTATTTACAGCACACCAAACATTTTCTGTCAAGTAAAAAGAATGCTATATAATTCTATATATATATATATTTATATATGTATACTGGAGCCCCTCGGCTTTGCAGCACAAGGTGGGAATGCTGTTTTTGCATGGGTGTTGCATGTTTTTGTGGCGGTGCATTGTGGAAAACTCAATGGCTCATACCAGGGTTTGCGAGGACGTAGGAAGAGGTTTGATGGCATAAAAAGATTAAACCGTGAGAGAGGGAGATTATGTTTGTCAGTAATAATTTTCTTTAGATGGATTTCTCTGTCACGAGGAGGCTTATAGAGGGATTCTGCCTTGTTAGATGTAGAGAATGAGGAGAAAAAAAAAGTGAAAAGACAGACCTGGTTTGGATTAAATGTTGAGAAGACAGGTTTGAGAAGTGGAATATCAGCTCGACATGTTGGAATGTGACTTACAATTTTGATTTTTCACGGCGCTGACAGTTCAAAATAGGATACGATGCTTGTGTGACATTGTGTTAATGTGTCAGAATTCGGATGCGTGTTAGTAGGAGGCTCCCGTTTGTTATTCTGAGCATCTATGAGCATTCACGTCTGTGTGAAAACAGATTTACCCTTTAACTGACACAAGTATGTTGCATGTTCGTGTGTGTGTTTGAGTGTAACATTAGTTCATCCGTATGTCAGTGCAAAATCTCACTTCCCTGTATCAATGCAAAGAGGGTAGTATCAGTTGAAGCTCAACTCAGCCCAGAGTCCTTTCCCTCCATTCCCATCCCATCATCCCTCCAACAGAGTGAAGAACTGAAGCATCGTGAAAAAAAATCGAGGTTTCCTTTCCTTCACTCTTCCCCTCTCCTCCAATCCACGTCCTCCAACTTTTTCTCCGCCTCCTCCCGCTTCTTTCCTCCACCACTCTGTTCTCTATCTAGATAAAGTACTCTTTCTTGTCCTCTGCTCCGGAGTGACCTCCTTCTGCGTTGATGATGGCTGTGTCGGCATCCGGGGCATCATCTGAGCCCTTGGCCTCGTGGGTCAGATACGTTCCTGTGGCAGGAGAGAGAAAAATTTGGAGAAGTAAGATTAAATAAGGCAGTGAAAGTGTAACATTGTAACTGTAAAAATTAACCAGACAAAGGCAGTGTGTTGCTGGCTAAAGGTCCAGCTGCTGTATTTCACAGGGAGAGATAAGAAAAAGAGC
The DNA here is from genome assembly GCF_001858045.2 of Oreochromis niloticus. Taxonomy (NCBI): domain Eukaryota; kingdom Metazoa; phylum Chordata; class Actinopteri; order Cichliformes; family Cichlidae; genus Oreochromis; species Oreochromis niloticus. Next base: position 26,815,693 of record NC_031982.2, read on the forward strand.
TAACTTCACTCAGAGATGGAGAAAGATAAGAAAGACAGGAGAGGAAGAAGAGTGGTTATATTTAAAGGTAAGAACTGCTTAGTGGTATGTGATAAACTGGAAATTTAAACCTTACATGCAAGTTCTCGTGTTTTTAAATCAGATTATGACATTATGTTTTTTCATATTGTGAAATGTGCTGCAAAATAAACTGAGGCAGACTAACTGTGCTATTATAAGGCTGCATGAAAATACTCTGCAGGTTAGTGCAGGATAAACAGGTTAGCTTGCTGTACTGTGATGGATTAAAGTAAAGTGTGTGACTGGTGCACAGTGGCTGTGGTTTCATGGCCAGAGTTAGGTTACATCAAGTGTAGCAGAGATTAATATGGATTTTTGCTGATGATGCTGAGGTCCATTGACTGAACTCCACCTTCATACCAACTTTATACCATCTAGGAAAAAGGCAGCATAAAGCGTGTACTGACAGTGTAGATGGAAATCAGCCAGGACAACTCATGAAACATCTGCTGACATCTGGTTCAGTTCAGGTGTGTAAATGACAAAGAGCAGCAGGTCAGCTGATCACAGCCTGTACACTAAGAAAATCTACTTGAGCTCTCGATAGAAATTATTGTGAGTTATATTCTTTTCCGTACAGTGAGCCATTGCAACCAATTTTAGGTTTCCCCACCTGCTGAATCCCACTTTAACCCCTGACTGTACACATTTTTCTGTTTAGAGGCAAAGACACCCTCTACAATGTAGCTAACAGAAAATAGATATGTATTTTTTTTATTTTCCTTCTTTTTCTTCAGATTCAAGCTGAGTATAATTAGAATAACAAAAAGGTAGACTAAAGTTTGCATTCCCATCTAGTCATTCATTTTATCATTATGTTAATATAGCACCAGGTTCAGTTAGCTTTGCACAAAAATAGAAACGTCCCCCAAAGAGATACTTTTTACTTTCTTACTTTGAGTACATTTGAGTACTTTTTTGCTTTTCTGAGTAAGAAGTTAAATCAGTACTTCAACTTTTACTGGAGTAGTTAATAACAGCAGTATTTCTACTTGAGTACAGAACGTCTTCATGCCAAATATCTCTGGGGAAGAGACTAACCCCAAGTTGCTCTCCGATGCCTCCATCGCAGTATGAATGTGTATAAATGTAAGCTAGAAAGCAGAGAAAAAGTGATTGTGTGAATGGGTAAGAATGGGTGAATGCTCAGGTAGCGTAGAGAAGCTATTTAAGAACCAGTTTATTACTATTACTATTTTAATATGATGTTGGTGCCTGTTTTAAAATAATGTTAGGTCATCATAAGTCTGTTGAATCAAAGGTAATATGTTAAATAACCCCATCACCTATAAGGCTTTTACTTCTTACACAAATTTAAATGTAAAGGTCTGAGTGTTATTAGCTTTTTATCGCATGTACTGGGAGCTTACTTCTAATGAATAGGATAACTAGCATTGTGCCCACTATACTCATCACAAATGAGAACTATATCCATTTGCTGACATACAATTGCCTGAAGCAGTCAGAGGTAATTGGTAGTGAAGGGAAACGGACATCATTCCTAGTAGATCTGGCACTTGTAAACAACAGCCAGCAGGCAGTCGCTTTCAATATTCTACCAGCTTGAAGCACCTAAGTCAGGGATTGAATCTGGTTGACTGCGGTGGTGGTGTTTGTTTTAATCAACCACCCCACCTGGGTGCTGAAACAGGTCTTTATTACCTGTGAACTTTGCATTACAGTATTTACTGTTTCTGTCCTAAAATTGGACTGAACGCATTATTTTAAATTCCAAATAAAATTTGGTGATGTGCTGAAAAGAAAAGGCTGGTGATACATCGCCGATGACAGGCAGTCTAATTTCACAGGGCGGTTATGCGAACCAAAATGTTTTAAAAAGAATTAAACATTCTCTTAGTGTGAGTCATTCATTTTCTTATTCTGATTTGAGCATAAATAAATTCATTAATTCTGAGTTTTATGCTTATAATTCACATATACTGTAGGTGTAACTGCATTTGCATTTCTTTGTGTTCCTTCATTTGTATGCATATTTGCAGGTGTGAGGTCCAGTCTTGGAGCGCATGTATCCATATTTATGCAAGTGTATCTCTGTGTATACTCGTGCACGCATGAATGAGTGTGCGTCCGTGTGTTCATGAGTCCGTGTTTGTGGGAGGCAGTGACCTTTGTGTCTGATGAGGTATCTGCCGAGGACGATGAGGAGGCAAAGCAAGATAAAGACGATGACAGCCACTACCCCTCCGATCACGGCGTGGTCCACCCCCGAAGTCGTCGACATGGCTGTGGGGTCTTAAGAAAAGGTCGGGCAGTGTGGAAGAAAGGAAAAGAAAGGGGGGAAGGGGAAAAAAAGAGAAGGCATGATAAAGAAAGAGAGAAAAAAAGCAAGAGAAAATGAGGCAGAAGCAGTGAGAAATAAGGGGAGAGCATGACAGAGAGACAGAGATTGAGAACAGAGGGGGAGACGAGGGGGTGGATGAATATTGGTGGAAACGGATGATGAAAGGCGGTAGAAATAAAGAGAGAGAGAGAGAGAATAATGGGGAGAGTGACAGAGAGAATACAGAGCGAAATGACAAGAACAGAGAAGAGAAGACTTGTCAATATATAAAACCCACTGAGGCAAAGTTTCAGAAGACAAAGACGGGGATATGAAAAAGCCAGGCAAAAGAAAGAAGGCCACTGAGTCACCTTAAAAATTGTTTGCAGTCTACAAACCAAGTACCAATCACTTCGTGGGAACCTTGTGGGAACACACACAGACTCTTGATGTTGGCTGAAATCCTGGCCCCTTCAGCTGTGGTGATTTCACTATGACTGATTGATTTTATGCTCCTCTTTGAATTAAAATGTTCGGTCTTGAGAAATCCAAGGCAATGCACCGAACTGTACCAGAGTCCCAAACCTCCAGGGGCTCCCAAAGCCCCAGATTCTGCTTTTAGGATGATTTGATTAAATATACATTTATCTAACAGATTCATTCAATCACGGAGGATTTTGAATGAATATGTTTCATATACTCTAGCACATTTAAAAACTTTTTGTTGTTAATTTTAAATCATTGACATTCCATCAAACAAGTAATGAGTAAGAGTTCTTCATAACTTACTACAGTTTAAAATAATTGTCATGTATTGCAGGATAGTAACACTTAGTTTTTTAATGATTTAAAAGCTGTATTATCAATATATGTTTAAAAAAAGATACACAAGTTGAAATTGTAGTGCAACCAGAAAATGCAGCAGATAATTTATTTGTTGCATCGTTTGAAGCTTTTGATTCATGTTATTAAAACTTCTGTTTTCAGTGATATTTGGGTTTTGATTCTCTGTTATTTCAAATGTTTTGAGTCTTCAGTTTAGTTTTAATCCAGTACTTTTTACAGTATTCTCCTCTGTATTTCCTTTTTTCCTCCTGTGTCAAGTTTATTCTTTTGTCTGTGTTTCCCTGTTTAGTTGTTTTTACCCATTTTGTGCTTTGCTTTGCTAGCTAGTTGTGTCTTGTATTTAGTTTTATTCCCCCCCGTGAGTGTTTTATATTGTCTGCACCTGCGTCTTGTTTCTGTCCAGCTGTGTCTAATCCCCATCAGCCCTTATTGTGAGCTAATGTAATCCTATCATTCCTTTGTCCAGTGTCACAGTGTCTGTTTACCCTCTCAGTCTGTTTCCTGGTTATTCCTGCTTCCTTCTGGATTTATGTTTATCAAATTAAATATTCTCAAATTTAAAGATTTGGTTGACCTCAGAACTGCGCAAACAATGTACAAAGCAGCAAATAAATCTTTGCCCCACAACATTCAGAACTTGTTCCAAATAAGACCAAATACTCATGACCTGAGAGGAATCCTTATGTTCAGCAAGCCAGTAGTAAGGACAAATGTAAAATATCAGAGCATTACAGTCAGAGGAGTTAGTGTGTGGAACACCTGTACAGATGAAATCAAGACAAGTACATCCATACAAAAATTCACACGATTGTTCAAAAATAATAAATTGCATGAATATAGGAAATCTTCCTCTCAGTGACTGAGTTGTCTCATTGTGTCCTCATTTTTTTTATAGATCAAGGCCTGAGTAACCCAACCTTAAGTGTTCATTAAGGTGTCACATAGATATAAAACAAGCTCAGAGATTAAGCGGGTGTTATAGACAGGGTGATTAGTTTATGTAAAAATGTAGTTTGTTGTTGTTCTGGTTTACGTGCTGAAAATGGTTTTATTTGTGTATGTTAGATGTGTTAGACTTGTATATAGTTAACCATATATGATCAAATAATGCTGAATCCTGGATATGGATTTGTAAGCAATGAAATTTGAAATAAGGGGGTAGGAACAAGAAAAGTGTAAACTTCATCCTACTCCTTTTTGAGCACACGCATTCTGTAGACATAGATGTATACATGAAAACTTGATGATTTTTAAGTTTTATTTTTTTTGTTTTTTTTCTGTTGTTATTTCAATTATATTTGCATGTTCGAAATAAATTATATCTATATCTATCTATGTTACTTTGATCATGGACTTTATTACTGGACTGTGTATTTTCATTTTACTGTCTCTACATATCAGTATCTGGATCCTGAGTTTCCTTCTCTCCACACGAGTTTGCTCTGCAGACTCATTACACATAAATAGATTTCCCTAACCATTATGTGTAGTTATTTATGAGTCCTTACTAAGATAATATGACACAGCAGTTCAAAAATAATCTTGTTTCTTATTGACTGCTTATGCTCTACATGACTCTGCTTGGATCAGCTGGTTGTTGCTTTTGTAGTGTTCCAAACAAAAGTTGCAACCAGGGAAGTTGCAGGCCACCTTCAGATAGACAAACTATGCAACATCCACACATACAGATGAAGGCTGCTTCTCCCGTCTCTTCTTTATTTTGTTAATCTTCATTTATTGGCCGTTATAACAACTGACACCATCAAATCAGCAAATAGCTCAGCCAAGTCACGCTCTACATGACATAAAAGAAGTGTCATAAAAATACAGGACAGACCTAACGGTAGCACTTTATAATAATGTCACACTATTAAGCATTTGCAAGATATTATAAAGGTATTAGCAAGTGCCTAATTCATCATTTATATAACATTACTCCTCCTTAGTATGCCATTTATAAACACAAATATGTTTATCCATCTGTTACACCGGAAACAGCTATCACTGCTACTACATAACCGCTAGTAACAATGATAATAATAATCATAGTCATTTATCTGTATTTATAAACGTCAAACTAAGGAGGAGTAATGCTATACAAATGATGAATTAAGCACTTGCTAATACCATAATAATGTTCATAATTATAAAAGTGCTAACAACTTAACAAAAATTTCATTTATGTAGCGTCTACACTTTAACACAATTATTTCAGAACAGTTTTTCATTTTTCTTTTCTTTTTTTTTTGACTTGGGTAAGCTTGAATAATGTTCCATTGACTTTAAAAGAAGACACCCTTTTCTCTTCTTTAAAGAGTTTTTTTCTGTTTGTTTGTTTGTTTGTTATGTTTTGAAGAGATGAAGGTTTTTCAGCCAACAACAGAAAATTTTAAGTTCCTCTTGTTGCCTCACATCAGCCACTTAATCAACTTACTCTTCAGAGGAGAAAGCGATCTAAGTGGAAATAACACGAAACATCAATCATTTCGCCTGGCTCTTTAGAACTGATCAGACACTGGGTGTTTATTATTTGAAAGTCACTCAGGCAGGAACAACTGAAATGCAGCATGTCTTATACCAAAAAAACAAAAACCACACCTTAAAAAGATATTAGAGGAATAAAAAGGAACGATTTTGGAGAGGCTGGTTTTTATCTGGCAATCAGCAAGTTAAAACAATGTGGAGGACAAGCTATTTGTCTTTACACTCAATTGGATTGCAGGAAAGAGACAGTGAAACACAGCAATAGCTACTGTCAACCAGACATAAAACTGAAAGTGAAGATGGAAGAAAAGAACATTTCACAACCAGCTGGGTCACCAAATGATGTAGTGAAGGGCCTTTTTGTAGGAAAAAATATATTTCAGCCAATTGGAGACGTGAAGGGCCTGACAGTGGTGAACCAGAGGCCAGCTCTAGACAGAGAATGGGAGAAAAGAGGAAAAGGGGAAAGCGGAGGGTAGGACTCTGTACGCCGGGCAGAATAACACACAAACACAGAGAGTCGGGCACACACTCTGGTTGGCCAGCGTGGAGGTGAGAGAGGGGCATGCTGACGAGGCGAGACTGAGAATGAGCCCATAAATCCTGCTGTCAGCATCAAAGGAAAGCAGACAAGACCCAAGAACACCTCGAAGCCTGACCCCCCTCCCTCCTTGGTACGCACACATACACACACACAGAGAAACACACACAGAGGAAGTGGAACACTGTGTAAATGACTTGTACCACTTAAGGGGTCATGCTAGTCTGTGTGTCTTTGGGAGATAGAAGTGAGTGTGCAGTGTGAGTGTGTGCTGCATGTGGGAATGGTGGGTACTTGTGTCTGGAGCCAGTCTGTGTATGTATGGGCAACAACAAAGCATTATGTGGGCAGGAGTATAAAATATTCATCCCTCTACTCACAAGTTCAAAGTGTCCCCAGACTACTTTTTTCCCCCCAGAATCACAGACAGACAAAAACAAAACTACAAAGAGTCAGGCGGACAGACAGGTGGACGAAAAGTTGGAACGACAGAAAACAAAAAAACCACAGGTGACTGGTGGAAAAGTTATACCTGTAATGTTGCGTGCTTCATCTTCAGAAGTGGATGGGTGGATGGATTGTTGAATGTATGGATGGAGGGAGGGATGGTTGGTGGTTAGGTAAGTGGAGGAATGTTTGTTAAGGAAGAGATTTGGGGTTCAGGATAATCAACAGGAGGAAGAGGAAGACAAGAAAAAAATGTGAAACAGCTGTGACACAGCCAAACAAATGCCATTTTTTCCTTTATGGAGTGTTCCGTCGTTTCCTTTGTTGCCACGCTTTTTTCTGTGTTTGCGTGTGTGCGCGCATGTAACACAAGGTCAGAATATTTTTGACTGCTACACAATTCAAGATCAATTTCTGGTACAGCGGGAAAACATAAGAAAGCTTCAAACGTTTTGGATTTTCTCGGCTATACTAAGTTTCTCGCATCTCTTTGCTTACAGGTGTGTGTGCGTAAGTGTGTAACTGGTTTTACCTGTGAAAGTGTTAACTCCATTCAGCTGGACTGAAACTGGGGGCGTAAGGGAGGAGGCAGGGGATGAGTAGGCGGGAGTGGCAGTGACAGGAGTGATGCTTGAAGAGCTGGTGGAAGGAGGAGTTGGGGATGAAGTGGAGAGGGGGGAAGAGGAGTCTGGAGAGAATGGCAGGTCGGGGAAGAGAGCGTTGGAGAGGGTCGTGGTGGAGGATTCAGAGATGGTGGTTGACACATCAGTTGATGAAGGGGAGGAGTTTGAGGAGGAGGAGGTGGTGAAGGGGTCAGTAGTGGAAAAGGGGTCAGAGTAAATGGAATCAGAGCCAGAGCCGAAGAAGCCATCAGTAGGAGAGGAAGATGGGAGGGAGGAAGAGGGGGTGAAAGATGAAGAACCAAGTGAGGGAACTGTGACTTTTGGGGAGTCTGGGTCCACGGGATCTTTGAGGAGGTCGAGAAAAAAAATGAAGCGAAGCAGGAGAAAAAACGGGTGAGCAAAGCGCAAAAACGACCACGAATTGAATCAACGGGTCACATAAAAGCAAAGGGAGAGAAGCGCAAGAAATGAACGAAAGCGGTTGGATGGTTGTGGTCAGGCGCGGTTGGATGAGAAAAAAACAAAAAGAAAAAACAAAGACAGGAGGAAAGAAACAAAAGAAAATCAGAAGAGAAAAAAAGATGGAAGTACAAGCAAAGCCACAACAAACAAAAGAAGAAATAAAAAAAACGTGATGAAGAAAGAAAACATCCCCGAGTCCCTCTCCTTCCTCTTTCTGTCACCACACATCCCTTGTTTCCCTCTTTTTGCTTTTTCTCCTTACCTTGCACCAAGAGTGTGTACTCCCCCTCGCTGCTTCCAATGCCGTTGTCAGCGTGGCACACGTAGACGCCATTATCTGATTTGTTGAGCATCAAGAAATGCAGGACAGCACCATCAGGTTTGGCCTGTAAGGGGAGCCCTCCATCTTTCTTGTCCCACGTGTAGATAGTGGGCCTGGCAGACAGAGAGAATGAGAGACCTCAGCTGAAACATATACAGGCTGAACATTTTTTTTTAAAGTTGCTTAAATTTAAAGAAAAAAAATCAAAAGATTCTACAGTGATGAGAGATGGGAGCTGTGACAAGTGCTTCTGGAGAAAGAAAGAAGGTTGAGCGAGAAAGGTGAAAAGAAGGAATGGTCAAAGGAGCGGGGAAACTGGGAGGAATACAGACAGAAAAAGAAAAGATAAAAGCAGGAGAGCAGAGCAGACGAGACACGGTTAGAAACAGGAGGAGAAAAAAGGAGGGATGGGGAAGTTGTTGCAGGAGACAGCAAAGCAGATGAATAAAAAAGAAAGATGGAAAAAAGAATGGCACGGCTTGAAGAAGAAAGGCGCTTAAAAGCGACGGAAGGAGAAGAAGACAACAGAGTGAAGATCAGCATTTCAAATCAGGCTGCGCTAAAAAATCCATTCTGCATAACAGATTGTGAACGAGAGAGATAGCGAGACGAGCTTTGATAAAAGAATCAATTATGTAAATGTGCAAGTCCTTAAGCACTGTACAGTAATTAGGATGACGGGGAGTCTGAATCGGGGACAGACCTGAATATACTGGACTGATTAATCACTCTTGGAAATGTGAAAAAACTCCTAGCGACACCTAAAGGTGCGATCCGTAACTTCACGGCTTTGGCCAGGTTGGCATTCGTACGCTAAATGTAAATGGCAGGAATTATGAACCTCTTTGAATAAGCTACTTCAAACCAGTATTTTAAAACCCAGTTGGATGAGTCGCAGCTGTAAAGGAGTACCTCTGTTGGTCTTTGCTGCTGGGTGAAATTCTCCAAATGGCTGAAAGCTAATGAAAAACACAATCTGCTCCCTTGACACTTCCCGTGGAGCAAACGCTTGGAAAGACCAAGTGTCAAAGTTTCGAGTACGCTTCATTTTAGGCAAAGAAATCCTAACAATCCTGAAGGGAAAGCCTTTCAGTGCTCCGAGGCAAATAAAACATGATTATTCAGCCATAAAATGTTTAAAAACCAGCATGTCATTTCAGTGTATTGTGTGGTTACCTGCAATAAAATGTAATCTTCTGTTGTTTTACACCGCTTCCAAATGCTTGATAATGTGCAATTAACCGAACAATTAACTCCACATTTACAGGCTGTGACTCGTGTAGTAATATCAAACATAATGCTCGATATACGTTTACATACAGCGGGGCAGCTTAAGTGGAGAAAGCGGATTGGTGAGATCACGATAATGATCTGATAATTCCCAGCGTGCAGGTCTAAACTCTGCGCTTTATTCTTGGCTGTGAGCCCCGCTTAGGTGGAAAGTTTTCAATTAACACACATGCATTAGTAAACACTGTACAAAAGTCATGATACGCTTGAAGACATTCTTTATTGCAATTATGGGTACTTTGGAGCTGCATACGCCTCCCTCTCCCAGTTGTAATCATTATCACTGAGAAGAATGAGCTTTTGGGTATTTCTGCTAAATTATTAATATAAGATTTGTTAAATTAAGCTAATTTATAAAATCTTTGTAATTCAACAGTTATTTCAACCGAACATATCATGTGATCAGATAATGGTATTTTTACAATTAGAGATTATAAATGGATAAGCCTTGTGATTTTTTATGTTGTTTTTATTTATGATTAAATCCCAGAGACTACACGCGAATCTCATTGCTCTCGCTCTTTCACACCCACTCTGTGGCACTCAGTCCCAAGGTCACTGTTTCCTGCAGAATATAGACAGCCTTGAAGCTGCTCTAATTACCTTTTTTGTATTAACAATGGGTGAAATGATTATGCCACTAATTTTTTTTTCCGTTTTCATCAGTTGAAGCTTGCAAAGAAATTGGAGCAATAGATGCTAAAGAGCCACAGCCGACCCTTTGGGAGTTTTTAGAGACTAAAGCTGCAAAGGTAAAAGAACATCGCTCAGCAGACTGGACATACAGACTGAACTTACAAATGAATGGCAATGTTGCTCTGTGTGTGCACGTGTATAAATAAACTTCTGTTTGACAACCTGTTTGCTGTAGATACACAACAGCGGTATTTAACTTACAGCCAGTGGGCCAAACTGGGCCCACCACAGGCTGGTGCACTTATTCATTAAATCAAATTTACTGAAGAGGCTCCAGCTACGTTTAATGTTGTATGAACTCCTTCAGTTGTAACCAAAGCATTTGTAACTAATTCAGATAATAAATAAAGTAAAATGGGCTTTATCCGTATCCACAGGCATCATATCTGTACTTGCATGAAATTAATGCGGTTTAAAAGTCACTAAATCTGAAAATAAAATTGATGACTTGGGGGCCTTTTATTCATTATTCACTCTTTATTTATTTAGTGCTGTTATGATAATTAACTGGACCCTGATCTCCTGTCATTCAAAAAAAAGTGACCCCCAGGCAAAGAAGGGTATGGAAAGGTCCTGCAGGCTGAGTATACCTGGCTGAATGTGGCAGCAGCAATGTGGCTGTATGGTACCGACAAACAGTGCGGTGCAAATGCCTTTCCTCATTTCTTTATACTTTCCTTCCAAGCAGACTTTCTTGTATTTTTAAGGTGGTCTTAGGCAATAGTTCTCGAGGCGTTTTGATCTTTTAAGGTTTTTCTGCTTTTTCTACTCACTCTCAACTCAGTTGTTTGTGCCTATCTTTTTTTAGAGAAATTTTGGGAAGTACAAATTTGTTAATGTACTTAAGTAGAATTTCCAGATTGTCTGTACTTTACTGGAGTATTTATTTATTTTTACATTTACTCCCTACATTTTTAAACAAATATCTGTACTTTCTACTCTTTACATTTTCAAAACAGGCTTGTTACTTTCAGTTTAACACATTTGAAGGGACTTATTATTTCATGTCACTGCGGGCCTTCAAACATTAAACCGGTGTGAGCCTAAGCAGTAACACATAAAAGACAATCCTAATAGCAATACAATCACCAGGGGTTATTGCATAAAAAAAAAGATGAAAGAGGCAAAACCATATAAGCTATGCATAATTTATATTGCCAGTCAAAGTGGGCCGGTGTTTGTTTTTTTCTTTGAACAAGTGGAGATGTTTTTAAGTTGTGTACGCAGTACTTCAGTACTTCTAGCTAACCCTACAGAAGAAGAGCAAGTACAAAGGCAGTAACATTTTTTAGGTGGCAGGTAATTTCAAATGTAACGTTATTATCAGGTCAACAAATATCAGCAAGCGCACAAACTGTGTGCAGTTTGTCGCACAGTGTGTCTGCCAGCGAAGGGTCCAGCTGCTGTTCTTCACAGGGAGAGAAAAGTGTAAAATAACTTCACTCAAAGATGGAAAAGATCAGAAAGGCAGGACAGGAGGAGAAGAAGAGAGGTTAAACTGGAAATTTAAAGTTTACACATAAGCCCTTTTTTGTTAAATCAGATATTGGCTCTCTATATGATATGAAGCTTTTTTTTTTTCATATCTTGCAAAACAAACAGAGTTATACCAACTGTGTGTTACTGACAGGTTGCACAGTGGATGTGGTGTTCCTGGTTATAGTTAGGTTACATAAAGGATAGCAGAGATTAATATGAACTTTAGCTGATGACACGTAATTCACTGAATTCCACCTTCATACTGGTATAAAGACAGAATAAACAGGGTCAGTGTAGAGGATAAAAATCAGCCAAGATGGCCCTGCTTGCATCTTTTTAAATATAGTTGTCTAACTCCACAAAGATCAGTAAACCTCAGAACAGCAGCAGCAGGAGCACAGATCAGCTGATCGCAGCCTATACACTAAAAGAATCCACTGGAGCCCACAATAGAAATTATTGTGAGATATTATTCTTTTCCCCACTGCGAGCCACTACACCTAAATAAAATTTAGACTAAAGTAAAGTTTATATTCCTGTGTACTAACATCATTTTATTACAGCAACATCGCACAAGGTTCAGTTGGCTTTACACAAAAATAGCTGATAGAAAGGTTCAAAAAAGGACTTTTTACTTTCTTGCTCTGAGTACATTTCAGAGCCTGTACTTTTTCACTTTTATTTGAGTAAATAATTTAAATCAGTATAGAATATCTGTACCTTTGCCACTTCTGATGAACCAATGTCTATGCATAACAAACAACAAAACAAACTATTTTAAATCTTCATGCATTTAACTACTAGCAGCCTGTTGCACAAACAGCAGGCTGCCTTATTTAATATAAAATAAAATACCAATGATAACACATTTTGATTACCATGAAATAGTACTTTTGCAACAGTAAGGTGATTTCCAAGAGTTAATAGCTTAAAACTTGGCACATCTCCGCAGCGTGTCCTTTAAAAATTTTGAGAAACTGCACAAGTATAGCACAAATGAAGAAGTCGCAGGGCTAAAAAGATACCTGCAGCAGATGAACATTATGTAAAAGTCACGTCTTTAAAAAATAGGAAAAAATCCAGCAAAGACCTGACACAGGACCAGAGATGCATCTAGTCCTTAAGTTGATTCATGTTTGCCGAAGCCACATCAAAAATGTTCTCGGAATGAAATTGGCAAATGAATGTGCTAAGTTACACAAAAAACTGGACTGAAAATCTGTGAAAAACAGGTCTGGATTTGGATCCAAATGAGAAATTTTTTGTTGAAATTGTTGTCATGATGCACGGTCATGAAAGGTCAGGAAAGAGGTACAACAGTGAGTGTCTACAGGTGTAAAAAAACACTCATAGTTTGGAGCTGCACTTCAGCCTGTGGTGTTGGGGATCTTATGAAAATTGATGGAATTATGAAGGCAGAAAAGATTTTGATCCACCATGCAATACCATCTGGAAAGCATCTGATTGGCAACAACCTCATTTTTCAGCATGACAATGATCCCAAACACACTGCCAACACAGTAAAAGCAAACCTGGATAACAAAACACAAACAATGGAACAGTATCAGTCATGGATTGAGTCTCCCAAGGGCTCAGCATTATTGAAGCAGTGTGGGATCATCTTGACAGAGTATCGAATAAAACACAGCCAACATCCAAATAAGAGCTTTGAATGTCCTTCAAGAAGCCTGGAAAACTATTTCTTGAGACTACTTGAAGAAATTAGAAGAAAGCGTGCCTAAAAGAGTCCATGCTATGTAGAAGAATAGAGGTGGTCATACCAAATATTGACTTTCAAGCTGATTAGAATTATATTATATGAACTTTGTTTTTGCCTTGCTTACTGCATTTCCATCTATGATTGCACATCTAAATAAACTGCTGCACCTATTTCCCATTTTCCTAGCAACATATAAAGAAATGAGATGTGCTTCAAGACTTTTGCACAGTACTGTAAGCTATATTACTCTTTGGCTACAAATATTTGGTCTTTTTATGATAACTGAACTACAGGACATGGACGGCCTTGTCTGCTAACAAGCTGCAGGTTAGTAATCTTGTAATGTGTCACCTGCTGTTTTCTAAACATAGCCACAACCTTGCAGACCTAAGGAAGCTTGCAAGCATTAGGTCAAGGTTATGCCAGGCTTTTAAGCTGTAAACATGTTAAGTGAAAAGTCTGGGGAGAGTTTAACTCAGTTATGTGACTTGAAGAATAGAAATGTAAAGCGATTGTGAGCACTACCCCGTGTTCCTGATCAAATAAATGGGAACTATAATAGAATGTAGCGCACAAATCCTTTTCTCTTCTATTAGAAAGTTCTTGCCGCTGGGCGTCAAGGAAACACAGTATAGAATTTGATACGCTGTTATTCTTTTGAACCTGACAGGATGTGACCACAGAGAGAAAAGTGTGTATCCTGGAATGGAGTGTGACATTCATTGAGTTTGATTGGGGCGGGCGGTTAAAAAGGAGGACAGGGAGCTGAGTGGCTGGGTGTGTCGGAGGAAAGGTGTTGTTGCAGTGATTGGGTTTTGACTGACAGCTGCAGGGGCAACCTGTATCTGATTCGATTGGACACTAGCTCATCCACAAGCAGCGGTGCACATAACTGAGCACACTCCCCTCTCTCTCCCTCACACACACACACACACACACACACTCTTGTTTGCGCTCCCCCTTTCTGTCTTAGTCATTCTCTGCTTGTCACCATATCTTTCTGTCTCCCCTCTGCCCACGCTTTTCTCCGCTTACCTCTCCTCTCCTGTCAGTTTGTTTTCCTTTCCTCTCTACCTTTCTTTTCTTTGCCTCTTTTTTTCTCTCTTCGCTTCTTCTGTTTTTTTTTCACTGCCACTCAGCAGTCATTCTTATCTAAAGCCTCTCCATGTACTCCATGTAAATTTTTACAGTGGGTGATCCCAATAGGAGCACCCTGAACATTTGCCCTGTCAAGGCCATTTCAAAGCAGACACTGCAGATCCATTTATTATAGCAGAACAAGACTATTCCTTATGCAGAACAAACGTGATTCAGTGGATGGTTGAAATGTTTCCCAAACAATGGATTTCTAGCATTGGTGGTCCCCCGACTGTGGCACACTCTCCATGCCTTGCTTCCTTACTGCCTATAATTTATCCACAACCATGCTGCCTGTTACAGCACGTACATGCAATGACAGTCACCTCCTCCTCCCCCGCCCCCTGTGCGTTCCACCTGCCAATCAAACTTACCAGCTAGTCTTCTTCCTAGCCACTCCTGTGATGAGCTGACAGGGAAAGAGAATGAGTAGGGAAGGGATGACAGCAGAGTAGAGGGAGAGCGAGGAGGGGAGGGATGGGGGGTTTAGAGGGAAAAGGTGTGAGGAGAGATAGATGAGAGTTATAGGAAAGGACGAAGTGAGGAGGAGGAGGAGGTGGAGGAGGAGGAGGAGGAGGCCAAAGGGTGGAGGCATGACAAGGCGGAGAGGCGCGAACGAGCTATGAGTGACAAGGCGGCAGAGAGATACGTGGTGATGGAAGGATGGAAGGAGGAAGAAGAGGGAGAAGAAGTACGGATCGATGGAGATTCATCTATAATGCAGAAAGGCCAGGGGAAAGTGCATTTGTGTGGGCAGGATTTAAGATGCGGCTTGCAGTTTGTTTCTGTTTGCATGCGGGTATCAGAAAAAACATGTACACGCTGTATCAGTGAACACACCAGAGCTTGTTTGAGCAGATTTTTGTTTTTGCTAACTGCGTCCGTGTGTGCTTGCACACAAGTCCTGTTTGAACAAGAGACCATTTGCACAAGAAGGCATCAGAAACCGAACATGTTAATTTTTGATTGCTTACAAGTGTTTCTGTGTGTGTGTGCGCTTACTGTGACTGCTGTTACCCGCATAATTAGTGTGAGTGTGTGTGCACTTGTGATTGTGTACCCATGCTGTGTAACCTTACACCTTTACAGTGAGAAAATGTGACAGTATTTACATGCGTGTCTATTTCATTGTATGTTGCTCTAAAATGCCTCAAAATTCGATTGAGGTCCTCCACACAACCGGGGTGAGAGCGTCGATTACAGTAAAGCCAGCCTGAACTGTTCATTACAGGCAGGGCTCCCATCGATATATCTTACAGTAAAACAGGCCAAAGTGCTATATAAGAGGCAGCATTTATCTGAATGTGGTCATGAACTCAGGTTTACTAGACAGGAATCATGTTAAGCAATTGCACTTACTTCAGAAAAGCTACAGGCACTCCACAAAAGACATATAAACCCTGAATTAACTGTCAAGAAAAAAAAATGGTAGCACATGTTGAAATTTTAGAAAATATTTCTGCTTTAATGATCATTGAGTACTTAAGGCCCTGCGAACAAGAAGAGGTGCAAGGAACGCGACTTGAAAAGTATCTTTTGACATCAACTACAATGACATCTCGCTCCAAGAGTAAAAGCTGATGTCTTTTAACCATGACCACTAATGATTCTATAACCAATCGTAGCACTGTTAGGTCTTCATTTAGTCCATTTTTAGCCTGCCTTGTAAAGCCTACAAAGTAGAGATCAGAGTAACACTTACGCAACTTTAATACAGGGGCGGAAGTGTGAAGCTAAGTGGTTGCAACACCTTTAACTTTGGGCTTTTGTTTGTCAGCGACTGATCATATTAGTTTTAAAAGCTTTCCGGTAACTACAACAATAGGTGAACCCATTAGTGTCGACATTCAGCGGTGATCCTGCTGTCTTCGGTTCAGTAAGAGTGAATTCAGCTTGTTGCTCAGTCTAACCTGTCAGGATCAGTTGAGCACAAAACTAGCAATTATTAGCATTGTATAGAGAGATGGTAGTTCAGCATCCTGTTATGTTGGACTGAATTATTAGTTACTGATAGTTAAACCTTGAAAAAAAGGTGCAACTTGGTTACTTTACCGCTCATCCAGCGGGATTCTTCGGCTCTGAAAGAGTCACTGTGATTGTCGTTTTGTGATGTTTTTGTGTCTTTCACAATCATTTTTTCTTTGTTCGGTGACACACTGTGAATCACAGCTCAGCATACAAGAGCACCATCAGTCACAAGTGGGAGGAGCTTTACTGCCAATTCAGTCAATGACAAGGTTCACTCACTCCAGTCATTTAAAAATATTTCAACTGTGAATCATTCAGCCTTGGTTTTCTCGCAAGCTGCTAGAAAATCCTGAAACGTGACCATGACATTATGTGCTACATAGTTAAACCAGATAAAGGATATTGTTTGGGTTAGTATCTTTTTTATTCACTTTTTAAAATATTGTTGTTATGACTAATATTTGTGCCTCGACTGCATACGTGTGACTGGGTGCAGGTGGTGTCTAGACTCCGGCTAAATCAGTGAGCACTGTACGTGTTTAAGCACTGATGCATCTGGTTGTCTTACTCAGGGTTGCCGTTGCCGACACACCGAAGAGAAAACTTCTCCCCCTCTCTAGGCAGAGTGCTCTCAGGGTGTATCACCACGTTCGGGGAATCTGTAAGTGTACGACAGACACACCCACAAATATACACAGAGACACAAAATATAGTTATATAACAGAAGACTCGTAACCATGCAAACTTGCAGACAGCACAATCCCATTCATCCCCATCTCCATCTACTCCCATCTGCATCCTGTAGGCGTCACCATCTCTCTGCCTCCCACAATGACATAACCCCTTACACAACATCACTTTCCACTGGCGATGCAGTACTGTCATATTTCCCACAGGGTGGCAGCAGTGACACAGACTCCATAACTCCAATTATAGTTTCATTTTAGATGATAACCCCCTCTCCTTATTCACTGTGACTCAACTCTGGCTAAGTGCACCAGCAGAGGAAGGTGAAATTCCTGTGTGGTCATGATTACAGGAAGCTAATGTGGAATTATTGGAGCAAAGATCAAACTGAAAAAGGGGAAAATGGGCTTATACTGCCCAATAAAAGAAAAGGTCAGGATAGAAATAAAGAAACAGAGCAGTCTGAGGTTTTCCATTGCATCTCACCCGTCCCTGAGTGGCTTCTGTAACAGCCCTCCTTCCCCCCAATTTCCCAGTTGACTCACACAACACCCGCAGAGCCTGCTCGCTCCTCTTGTCCCCCAGAGTAAGAGAGGGGTGGTTGACGGCGCAGGTGATGAGCGTGTTGTCATCGCTGGCGCTCACCTCCAGGGTGAGCTCGCTGCTCACGTTGTACGTGGGGTTGCCATCAACAGTCTCCACCACCTGTGGACGGCCTGAGGTAAAGAGGAAGAAGAAGAATACGGTCAGGAGGAGAGCGACTGCATCTCAACCTGGGACTGGTACAGTAGTCTTGAAAAAAAAAATTCACACAACTCACAAGCTATGACACAGAAAAGGACTTTGCACTGTAATTAGGATGTGGCGGTTTCATGTCGCAGAACTGTGCAGAACGACAATGACCCCCATTTGTTCCCATTAAATGAAAAATGCTTTTGCAGTTACCTTGTGCCCTCGGGTGTTTTGTTCCGCGATGTATCATTTTGTTCCGCATACACTGTATGTCTGACAATCCATTTCAAACCATATTTTTAGCAATGTGAGAAAACATCATTGTTTTCTCTCGTCATCATCATTTTTTTCCCTGCTGACTCATTCAGCAATGCATAAATCATTCTGTCCAGTAAGACTTCACATCACGGAGAATCTTTGTGTTCAAAATAATTAGCTTACTGTACCTTAACCAGAGTAGGCATTAGTGAGTCAACAGAAAATTACTCAACAACACTTATAATTGATCCATATTTTAAGTCATTAATCAAGCCAAATCATTGCACACGTTCTTCGTTGTCAATAAAAGGATGTAAATCGAAGACATCTTCTTTCCACTGTTTAAAAATAGTCTTATAATTGGTAACTGCAGCACCACATTTGTTCCATTTTGCAATCAACTACTGTGGTTGTGGTTGAATTTCCTCAAACTCATCCACTGACAGTTGAACACATGAAAACAGTTTCTTCTGGCAACACTTATTTTTAAATTCTCATGTAATCAAAACACATCTCACAGCTTTGTATCTATCCTCAAATGTGTTTTCCATAAGGGTAAACCTTGCACGATGGCAGCTCCAAATGGCAACTGAAAATTTCAGCTCTCTTCAGCACCCACAGCCACTGCAATGTAACATCAGTAAACTGCATACAGCACGCTCATGTTTACTAACCAGGCCAGTCTGTGATGTTTCATGCTGAAGGACACCAAAGGGACAAGAGAGGCTAAAGATCTAATGCTGCTAAGTCCAGCTTTCTTTGGACTCGCTTGCTCGCTGTTGCTTAGGAGACGGATTGCATTGCATATGATTTGATCCATCACTGTAGACAGACAAGCAACTGTACTGAAACAAAGTATTTATTCTGGCAAATAAAGAGCATCTGCAACATCTTCCACACAATCTGTTGAAGCTCTATTTCTCAATTTAAAATGATGAAACAGGTCAGATTTTATAGAAAAACTTTTAAGTAACAATATGCTCCGATTTGCATATACTGTAGAAACACTTCAAAAGCTGTTATACTTCTTTCCTTTAAATTTATGGAAGCTGCCACGAGAAACTGTGCTGAAGAAGAACTGGGCAGAGGTGCCTGCGCCTGAGCGAGCAACAGCAGCAGCGCTGCAGTTATAGTATGAAAGCATAAACACAGTTGAGTTGTTGTCAGCCAGAAATCGCATTCTATTGTAAGAAGAGATATCAAACTGGGTGGTCAGACCGTGAAAGTGGTTGGTGAATCTTGGAAAGTGGACCAGAACCTTATCATTTACTCCTGCACGGGTTGACGCACACACTCACACATGCACACACAAGCATGGGCACATGTAGGTCAAGCTCATGAATAACATATACACAGCGGAGACAGATAGTGGCAGGAAAGAGGATTGAAAAACACACACCTGGTTTTTTTTTTTTTTTGTTTTTTCCCCACTGTCTCACACTTTCTCTCAAAAACTCAGATATTATAGACACCTCCCTCTCTTCTCCTTCCTCCCCCAGAGAACTCTTCAAATACCACTGAATCTAATGACATCTCTCTTTTTATTACCATGACCAGTCCTCTGACCCACAGAGAAAATTAGTTTACTTTCCAGGTGCATTTCAATAATCGTATGCCACTCTAAGGAGTCACTTTCTGTCTCTCTCACTATCTTCTCTCTCTCTCTCGCTCCACACACAAATACAGGCAGTATATTGCCTTTATTAAAGACCACGGATCTCAAAAACCAGACTTGGGAATGGTGAAGCCCTATTTGTTTACTCCCTGACTCTTGTGTACAGTATTTTTGAATTCGTGCAATTGAGTTTTAATACGCTTTTTGGGCCCAAGGGGTCATGGCACCGATTCAACATATTCATTAAGGAAAAAACAAGATGCAGTCAGTTTAAGTGCTTTTTCCCAAGACAGCTGTGATGCACATTTGCCCATAATTCACATTTCCTCAGTTCATTATTAGATAATCAGTGCAGATTTGCATGTCAGCTGCTGCAAGCGGAGCAATAACCAAATCAGACTGGAAAACAGCAAAAGGTTGTGCTACATTGGATTATGCATCAGCTAACATATTCTACTGTTTAAAGGGTCAGTTTACCAAGAACCTGAAAGTGGCTATAATTATTTAATAGTTAAAACATTTTGTTCATTACTTTGAATTTAAGTCTTGCTTGTTTTATTCCAGAGTGATTGTAGCAACATACAGAGACACTCTGAAGTCTTTTTAACTGTAACACATAAGCATATCCATGCAGATCAATTTGCTTTGTCCCCTTGGTCTGTGATATTCATCTTGAGGTCTCCTGTCTCCATCTATATAATGTGGACTTTAATAGAATCTGGTGCACACAGCATTAGAGAGCGAATCTAAAAAGAACAAAAAAAAAATTCTCTGCAGAAACAAGGTCCTCGTTACTGTTTCTCCAATTAAAGTGGTTCATTGTGGAAGAACTAGGATGTTATTTCTGGAAACATAGGTCATTGTTAAATTTTTTAAATATTTTACTTCTGACTGCTGTGGGCATGAAGCACAAAACTCTATTCATCATCACCGAACTGAAGATGAGACAGAAATCTTCAGACAAACTCAAAACCTGAACAAGATAATGGATATAATGTGTACTGAAAGTCGCTGTAATGAGTACTTTTTCTATTAACAATGTCCTACATGACTCTGTGATTGGGGTGGATTCTAGCAGGGAAGTCTCTCCCACAGTCTGGGAGGCATTCAAAGATTATCTGGGGTGGGGTGCCTGTAACTCAGGCTGTAGCCAAATATCATCAGGAAATGTACCCAACCCCAAGTTGCACTCCAATGTATTCACTGGAGTGTGAATGTTAGATAGAAAGCACTTAAGCATAGAAAAAAAAAGTACTTGTATGAATGGGTGTGAATGGATGAATGAGGCAAGTTGTATAAAGTGCCCTGAGTGCTCAGGCAGAGTAGAAAAGCACTATATAAGAACCGGTCCATCTATCTTGGAGAGCAACTGGTCTACATGGGAGAATAATCTGTTGCTATAGTTTACCTGAGGATTATGGCTATGAAAGCGAATCCAGGTTCACTACTTCTTTTGCCTCCATCAACCAACATCAACTTTCTTCAGAGTTTGTTCTTTTTTCCCCTCACTGTTATGGTGGTTTCAGACAGTGTTCTCAATCTCTGGGTTTGTATAACGTCAATGAGAGGAGATGTCCTTAATATGGTCACATCAGGCACGGCATTAACCTACTGTTCAAATCTGTTGTTAATGATGGGCAACCAATCAGCAGACATTTGGCTTAATGAAAGCGGCAAAGAGAGCTAAAACAGCTTGGTTCAGACAGAAAGGCAGCACAAGTGTCTGGTATACAGTAAGAACTAGCTCTCATTTCTTTATATTTTGCCAGGAAAGTGATAAATAAGAGCAGCAATTCATTAAAGCATGTGCAAACATAAGTGGAAACACATTATACAAGGCAAAAATAGAGTAAGTATAATCTCAACAAGGCTGAAAGTAAATATTTGGTATAACCACCATTATTCTTTAACACTGCCTGAACTCTATTAAGCAAGCTTTCTTGCAATTTCTTTAAGTAGCCTTCATAATAACGAAGTAAATGATGAAGCTGTTGCCAATTAGGTGCTTTCCAGATGGCATTGCATGGTGGATCAAAATCTTTTCTGGCTTCATAATTCAATCAGTTTTGGCACAATCCCAAACACGACTGGCTGAAAATATGTCTATGTATATGGCTGAAAAGCAGCTCCAAAGCATGAAAGAACTTGACAGTGCTTTACGCTCACTGTTGCACCTCTCTCCTGACCAATACTGATGAACATTTAGACAAAACAATTTCAAAATTGGATTAATTACATCATTAGAACTGTTGCCAATGATTTAGAGTTCAGTTCTTGAGTAATTTGACCTACCTCAGCCTGATCTCCCCATTTCCCTTCCATGAGAATGGCTTCCTGTGAGTCACCCTGCTGCTAGCCCCTAATATATTACATGATTCATTATAATTAACAACAGTTTAAAAGTTTATGTCACAAAACACTTCACAAAAATACAAAATAATTACAAAAACATCTCATACGATCAAAGTAATGCCTTTAATGACTGCTAAATCTTTAAACTAAATCTTAATATTCAGTGTTAGGAAAAGTGTGTGCAGCATTCTCCTTCATTAATATTTAAGCTCAACGATACTCCAGCACCTGCTAAAAATTTCATGGGATACCGACACTTTTCCATAAAACTCGTATTCCTCGATTAAAAAAAAGGCGGGCAATCGGCACATCCTTGAAACTAACTTCCCCCAAGGTGGTGATGCCATGCAGATGAGGTGGTGGAGCTGCTGATGCATCAACCCTCAAGCGTACAATCTGCTATAAAATAATCATATTAGGAAAATCAAACAACTGGATGCAGCAATTACTGCAACCAGCGTGTTTGGTACTTCATGGCTAAAGAAGCGTGCTTGTGACCAGAAGGTCCAGATTAGAGCGGAAAAAATTATTCAATTAATCCATTAGTTCATGGACCAAATGTCCCAAAATCGCTGCTTTCGTAGTCAAAGCAATGAAGCCGCCAGTGAGATTAAATTGTTTTGTTTGTGCTAAAGACAGACTTGACTGTGTGGTGTCCTTTAATTATTGCACTGGGAAAATGTGATATTATCCAATCAAACTGTGATTTTATTTTGTTTGAAAAAAAAAAATCCACTGATAATAAATAAACTGATATTTTAACGTTTGAAAACATTAACTGAGGAAAAACGATCATCATTTTGCCAATGCTTTCACTTTTAAATCGAATGTTTTGCAATATGATTTTACAATATCTTAATGCCTATCTTGACTCATAAAGATGATATTTTATTTTCAACATGCTACGAGTATTTAGTGACTCTTTTTAGACAAAGGTTTGAGCAAAATTAATCCATTACTAAAAAAAGAAGAAAAACAGCTCAGTGTGGGGAGCTAAATGAAATTAGTGAATAAGTTTCAAATTTACTATTTAAAATTCACTATTATGCCAACTGGTACTTTACCCCCCACCACGACCAGTTGAGCTGATTATAAGACTCCAGTTTCTCAAAGGTGTGAAAATGCATGACTGTGATAGGAAGAAACAAATGCACAGCAAAAAGCCTTCCTGTGAAAGAGTAGAAGGTTTTAAAATAATCGAAACAGTCATCAGATTTAATCTTTAAGTGGATTAGGTCCAGAGAAAGCACTGAAGTCTGATTTAAGCGTTCATATGAGGTCATCTAATTTGGAAAGAAAGTTAATTAGTCTTGTTACTG
Source organism: Oreochromis niloticus (assembly GCF_001858045.2). NCBI lineage: Eukaryota > Metazoa > Chordata > Actinopteri > Cichliformes > Cichlidae > Oreochromis > Oreochromis niloticus. The sequence goes on from NC_031982.2 coordinate 26,839,012, forward strand.
AATTACTGAGTGAAGCTGATGGGATGCATTTGTCTTACTGTGTCCATGTGTGTCCATATTCGGTGGTTCAGATGACAAAGTGCTATACTCAGGTTTAAGATATAGTATTTCCATTTTCTTCCACTTACTAGTTTAACTTTATTTCAATTAAGTTTTTACTCAGAACCACTACATTGAAAAGGGCACTGTTTTTTTTTCCATCTGCAGTAATTTATATTTGCAGTTCGGGCTCTTTTCTAAGATCTCTCAGCCTTAAACATGCATATAGTGACATGACTTTTGTGATTTTGCTTCTCTACATTGTCGCAGTTGATTTTAAATCAAACAAAGAAGATGTGGTTGAAGTTCAGACCATCAACTTTAATTCAGAGGTTTAATTCAACAAGTTTCACATGAACTGTTTGGGAATCAGAGCCATTTTTATGCATAGTTTTCAGAGGCTTAAAAGTAGTTTCACGGCCAGGCAAACTCTGCTCATTAATGATCATTATTAATCATTACCTAGAGTCCACTTTTCTCCAAGTGCTGCGAGTTTTACACTTTAAGGAACTGAAAAACTTTTTCCATCACTCTGTTTCTCTACCTTTCCTTTCTCGTCCATTATGTTGCTACACACAGACACACGCCCATGTACCCTTCACCATCCGCCCTACGTCCTGCATTATGACAATTTAGGTTGGAATTCAACCGGTATGGCATTAAGTGCCACCATAAATCCCCATTATCCCCAATCCAATACATCGATGTCACTAAATGATCCATAGCCCTTTCACACAGTACAACTAATACAGTCTTCAAAGCTCTTAGCCTTTCATTCTTCTCAATTACCACTCCCTTTCCCGCATTCTCTCTTGCTCTCTCCGCTCACTGCTAAATCCTCTTTCTGGATTTCTCTCTCCATTTCGTCAGCCTTCCCTTCTTTTCCACTTCTCTCTCCTGTTGCGCTCCCCAGTCCCCTCTTCTTTAAAACTGGTCCCCCTTTGCTTCATCCTTGCCCCCCCAATCTACTCCCACTCAGACACAAAGCTGCCTCACTTCTTCTGCAGTTTTCTTAATTCCCCTTCAGCTCTCTCTTCTTCCTTCTGTCTCTCTCAACATCGGCTTTTGCAGCTTCCATCACTCTCTTAGTATACTCGCAGTCACTCTGTCTATTTTCATGCACACACATGCACGTGCTCTCGTTCATTCATTCACCTCTCTCTCTGTTCGCTGTTTTCTCAGCAGCCCCTCACTGTCACTTACTTGATACAAAGAGTCTTTCTCACACACACACACACACTTTACTGTGCTGCCCTCATTCCCTTCTCTCTCTTCATCTCTCTCCATCTTTCCTTTACTGTCAGTGAAGCTGTCACAGACATTGGTGAGAAGCAGTCTATGGGCTCATCTTTCCAACATCCACACGCTTGGACTCACACACAAACATACACCGCAACTGCATGAATGAGAACCTGTAATAATAGCACACTGACCCGTGGTGCTCTTCTGTGATCTAGCCGGAGATGAGCACTGTGTGTGTGTATGATTATTATCTGTCCATTACTAATGTTTGTGTATTGAACCGAATGGGTTTGTGTTTGTGTGTGTGTGTGTTTGTCTTTGTGTTTGTGACAGAGTGTGTGTCATCCCAGCAATGACTGATTGGTGTTGCGCAGTGTCAGGATGGCTGAGCGAGGCCTCAAACACAACATCATTCATATGGAGTTGATCTCCTTCAAATCTCTCTTGGTGTGTCTCTATTTCTCTCTGTGCTTACTCAGTTTCAAAGCCTGGGTTCATCCAAATTCCACAAAATAAACTATGTCTGTATACTTTACATGCAACCCTTTCACCAAGCCAGATCAGTGATTCAGCAAAACCTTGAGGAACACTTAATGTTTTACAAATTCATTAATTTTTGCGATATCTGTGCAAGGCAGGGGCATGGACCCGGTAATTTTGTACATGGTGTTTAATATCCTAATCATGACAAGGTGAATGATGTCATCTGGGCTATTTCAGTGGGAGGAAATGAAGCTGCTAAATGAAGAGGGCAAAGTTCAAAAGAAAAGGACTGGAGTCAAATAGTCAAAAAATTTACCTCCTATGTGTTTTTACTCATGAGTTTTCCTTGACCTTGGTGGGAAACGTGATGAAGGTTGAGAGATAAGGAGTTTGACAAAGATACATTTACATGCTGGCTGCTTGATGACATGCATCTGTTATGTTAAAACTACAACATCCTGAAAATGAACTGTGATTACACCTCACCCCATGCTTTTTTACCATGTTGGTTTATAAAATATCAGCAACAATGGTGAAATTAAATGGTTGTGTTAGGAAATGCTGCTCACCCGCTGTCCACTCCTATTTTGTTCTCCTGCTTAAGACATTATCTACATTGAAAATTGCCTTTTTAAGGCTTCTGGCATCTCTGAGGTAAAATTAATTATTGATTATCCTAAAAGCTGGCAAAACAGCAAATTACAGCACGAGGGAGAAGACAGCAGTAAATTATATGATGATCTCTAGCTTGTCAGTTATGTTGATTGTTTCTGTTCCTGCGCCGTCTGATAGTGTGTCACTTTGAATTCTAGGACAGCATTATCTGCTCACCTTTTATAAAGGATGGCCCAGCTTGTATCCAGTCCTACAGGAGATAACAGAGGCATGAAAACACCTTTCCATAACATCAGGAGAATGTTATGGAACGTGTTATTCTGGCTGACACTTCTGGGTCACTCAGCTGAGAACCTTCCTAAGAAAATTTGACTATTTAACCACAACCATGTGGCTGTAGCAGGAATAAGAAAGTCTGAACAACACCTTTATATTGCATTATGGGAACTATAGGATGAAGTATTTCAGAATTTATCCCATAAATGGAACAAGCTGTGAATGCATCAGTTTTGAGTCACGTAATATTCTGTTTTTCCACTAGAAGTCTGCTAGAGTGGCCATTTAAGATATGCATATAGTTAAGAGACAAGAAAAACGACAAGAAAAAATACCACAAAGAATTGGGAAGGATTCTGATGACAGTGAAATGAGCAAATCACAGAATACAAACTACCTTTCTATCAAGTCTCCGAACTTCCGTACCTTTAATTTCCGTCTTGCTGTGTAAAAGCCTCCCTACTCTGTGGAATGACATTAAACACTATGTATGTAAATCATGCAGTGTGGCTATGTGCAATGCAAATATATAGCTCCTGGGGATACGACTGTTTCTTTAGATGAGGTCGAGCATATGAAATCGCCACCATGTCTGTGGAAAGACATGCTGCTGTTGAATTTCTAAATGAAACTTATACTGTACGCTATAGAGCGCTACAAACAAAATAACATTCACTTACAGTGTTTATCTCAAAAACTGGGCAAATAAGACCAAAATTATTGGTGTAGCTAGCCTGTTCTCATTGCTGTTGCATTTAAAAGCAATGGATAAGCATCATTAGATGATATGCAGGACTTATGTTGAGAAAGGGACATATTTAAACCTTAACCGCAACCTTTTATTTAAAAAAAAAAAAAGAGCCAAGATTTTTTACTAATCATAAGTATAAAGTAAAAGCAAAATTAAAATGCAAGAGCAAGACAATCCAATAAGCAATTGACATTAAAGTTAAAAATAAAGTCCAAAGCCTGGCCGGCAAACTTGTGACCACCACTCCAGCCTCTAAATGGAAATGTTGCCACTTTGCAAAAAAGGAGTGCTATCTCTCTGTATACAATGGCACCAGTGACAAGGACAATACTGTGTGTATCTCTGTGATGGCAGTGGCATCAAACAGAACGGCAGTATTTGGGCTATGAATGCTTTGAAGTGGCATTACAGGTACATACAGGAAAAAAGCATCTATTTGTATTTTGGGTGAAGTGAGCCTTTAAACAGAAATCCAGTTTCTAAAAAGCGACAATCTCCGCGCTCTTCTCCTTCCTTTCTGTCTCCTGCTTTTAGTTCAGCTGTAACAAAAGGACCAGATAATCTGTCCTCAGGCGGGCAGCTCTCCCATTACTCCTTCTCTTTGTAGCTTTAGTCCATTCTTTTGAGTCCTTTCAATCCATAATTATAGCAAACACTAACACAGTGCCAAAGCATCAGGGCAAATGATGGGCATTTTTGCATTACAAAGCCTGAGCGTCCATTTTTACATCAATAAATCTTTATCTTATTATATTAATGTAATTACTGTAAAAATGCCTCCTAAAGACGATTCACCAGTGTAAACACCGCAGCGTACTGTATATAAAGTAGGATTTGCGGCATCTGTTGGAGAGCTGTGACGACAGACAGAGAGCGCTGTTCTTCCAGGACAATGAGAGCTTAAAGCTTACAGAGTTTTTTTTTGGCTTTTTTTTCGTGTGAGGGCAGATGGTGGAAGGAGCGAAAGGGCGACAGAAACAACACTTCAAACATGTTTGTTCTGCTCGGTAAAGCAAAACAGAAAACCTCTGACTGATTTAGAAACAAGAAGCAGGGGGGGTTATGGGAAAGATGGTTGCAATTTGGAGAAACGAAAGCACTGCCAATACCACTGTGAGTCAGAAGCTGCCAATCGTCTCCTTGATTTTCAGCTTATCTGTTTGGAAGAAGCCAGTTAATTTGTCCTCTCATGACATCCTCTCTGTCTTTGCTGTGCCTCTTCCTCTTTCTTCCTTCCTCTTCTCATTTCTCCCGTTTATCTGTAACAAAAGACTAGTCAGCCTGACCTCATGCAAAGCTCTCCCTATCTCGGTTTCTCTGTTCGACCTCATCCCTTCATCCTCTCCTCCGCCCTGCCTTTTATTGCTGGATTCTGTCGTTATCCCTAGCTAGATCCGACCCACGCTATCTCTCGCTCTCTGTTGTGTCACTCCCAGTTGCAGATATGCTGCGGCTCAACATACACGTGCACTTGTGCAAATAAGCTATGGAACAACACACACAAAATATAATAAAAGCCACCACATACACGTCTCCTGGATACATGTGTCAGTAGAGGATCAGAGTGTGAAAGAATGATGGGAAAGAAGGGCACACACGCAGCACGTTTCTGGACTCGGACTCACAAGCAGCTTGCTCTCGCACATGCACACACACATATGCACACACAGGTTCAGGGCACACAGAGAGACAGCAGGCAATATGGCAAGGACGCAATACACACACAGCATGATCTTGCAAATGCTCAAACGTGAGGCATATGCGCACCAATGTCGCATACACGCTCGCAAATACCCATACACAGCGTACAATCAAGGATCACAGTCACCCATAAACACTTGTGACCACAGAAACCTCACACAAACACACCACAAGTAAAAATCACATCCTTGCATTCCTTCAGAATATCCTTCCAGCTGCATAATGACACACAAGCTTTCCTAAACAAACACACAGCCACACCCATACACTTCTTACCAGGAGTACAAGCTAGAGTACAAAAACTAACACGTGCAACACACATTTTTCTTGACCTCACAACACCCTCGCGCACATAACACAAAATTATAAAGACAGACACAAAGCACTGCACACACTGTCCGTATCTCTCACCTTTCAGCAGCTGGTCTCCTTTGTACCAGTGCAACGTGGCGGGGGGTTTGCTGCCAGTGCTGGTGCAGGTCAGGGTGACTTTTTCCCCCTCCTTCACTGCATGCTCAAAGCCTGAGATCTGAGGCTTGCCAGGCACACCTAGAGAGGCGTAAAGAGTTTTAGAGTTAGAAAGAGAGAAAGAGAAGACTTTTATGCAGCAGGGCTAACCTTGTAAAATTAAGGCCAGTTGCTGAGTTTCTAACAAGTACTGCATGTGTCTGCAAAGTTGTGGCCTATCAGCAAAATGTGCAGCAGCATCCTCAATATCACAGACAAGCTTGAATTTATTTGGTCAACTTGGAAAGCTCTGATAGAATCCAGCTGGGAGAAAAATAATGATGCAGGCTTGCTATGATTTGCACCCAATATGGTTCGTAGCCATTTCACAGCAGCTCTGACCTTCCAGAAGAATCAGAACATGCTGTCTCTATTATAAGTATCTGCCATGACTGGTGCACTAGACGTTTTTTTTCCAGTTTTGCTAACAGGCGCCCAATTAGGATGTGCAGATAATGACTGTTTCAGTCTCAGAAGGAAGTGACTTGCTTCTGTTAGTTAAACACAGCACAGTTACACCTCTTTGGGCTGAATGGGCATCCGAGTTTAATGTTTGCAGCCCAGAGGCAAAACACTCCCCCAGTTCCAGCTTCCCAGAGCAAATAGAACAAATTATTTTTTGCTTTGTCTTTTAAAATAAAATGAGAAAACAAGAAATCTGCATGCCTGTCTGAAAAGCAGTAAGACGGCACAACTTGCAGAAGCATTTAAGCTCAGTTGGTGAACTGCTGTGACTAAACAGCTCATTCTCATTACTAGGCTGTCAAATACTGACGTTTTTGTCAAAGCTGCTGGTGTCTCACATCTTTCACTCCCAACCCGTCACTTAGGGATGCTTGTGTCATATTTAAATGACCAGTGTAATTGTTCAATTTGCAGGGTTGATGTTGTGAAGGGGTATACTGTAACACCATCCATCCATCCATCCATTCTCTTGCGCTTATCCAGGGCTGGGTCACAGAGGCAGCAGCCTAGCCATGTACTTTAACACATGCTACAATATTTTCCTGAACCCAGCTGAACCGAGCCAGCAGTTTTAAGTATCTAAACTAGTGGATATGAGTCAGATGATAACAAATCAGTGAGGAAAAATAAAGGGAAAAATGCAAAGCACAGCATTCCAAATGGGACACAAGCTGCAGTCTCCTGGCTAAGAAATCTGTGAAAATCTCCACCTTTGCAGCTTCCTAAAGCAGACATTATCACTTTTTAAAACATGGCCGTGATCCATCAGTGTCCAATATTGCCGAGAGGGACACGATCGGCGTCTGACAGAAGGCCAGTATTTGATGCAGTGAGAGGAAAATACATCGGATGAAATGGATGTTGGTGTTAGTGCAAACAATACATTTTAGAACATTCGGAAAGAAACTCCTGTCTATAAAACTGCCAAAGGACCCAACCCATGCATGGGGCTGTAAGGAAATTTATAGCAATGCCTTTTATTGCAAAAAAGTGTACAGTAAATCAATTACAATTACAAAAGTGTTTTCTTTTTTTAATTTGTGTTTGAATTAACTGCAAAACACATTTCACTGGGTAATTACACAAAAAACATACAACAAACCCTTAACTCTGTCTAATTTTTCTCTTTATTCACAAAAAAGGTCATATTCTCCTGCTCATTTCACAGTCTCATGAAAAATTTGAAACGCTCACCACATTTTTAACAAGACTTCAAAACACGACGGTAGCTTACAGAAACCAAATATAGAAGAAAATATTCCCAAAGGAAAACGATTAAATCCTTCATTAACTTAACATTACAACAGTACTTGTGGCACACATATTAAGTATTCCAACAGTCGCAGTGAAGCCCCAAATGGCACGACGGCTGTCTACTGATGATCATGGAAAAGAAATTAATTCAGTGAGAATAATAATAACGCATTATCCCTTCAAAATCAGCAGCAAGGGTTCTGCATGTATGTATTTCTACAGTTTCAGTCAGTCTTCCAAATAGCATTGCATTCATTCTCAGGTCAGCTCATAATGTCAAATAGATTATATTTTGCATACAATATTAATTACAACTTCCAGGATTCATTATCTAAAAGTCAAGGTGAATGCTATTTGTGCAAGAATACTGGTGGCCTGGGTGACCATTTACAGGAGTGAAAGAGAGGGACAGAAACACAGCATGAGCCAAAGGTCAGGTTAAAAAGAAAAAAAACTTGAGCCGAGTGAAATACCAGATGCCCTCCTGCCAAACCAAAATTTCATGCTACTCTCCCAAAGGGTGTTCTTCCAGATTCTGGCACAGTCGGTTAAACACATTTTTTGCTTAACTGCTATTTTAACTTGGAGCACAAGTGAAAACAATGCAAGCAGAAAAAAGACTCTAAACATCCATTCTGCCAAATATTTCAGTATCCACTTTTCTTCACCACCATGGCTGAAGGTAAGAGGAGAAAATTTTCTAAACTTGCAATACGCCATCTGCAGCTTTTGCGGACGGCACATTTCTCTAAATGTTGGCGGCGCTTACTGTCATTCTGCTTTTGCAAATAATAAACATTCGGTTTGACTGCAAACTGTCGTCTTATGCATTAAGGCAGGAAAGACAGAGTTGCTTATATAGTAAGAGAGAAAGAGATAGAGTTGAAAGAGCAGAAGCAGAGATGGTTAAGCCAGATTATGTGGATTTAGGACCAGGGCATAAACGAGTCCCAAAGAGAAAATGTATATTTTATTACTTTTTGTACCAAAATATTCATAAAATTCAGGAAACAGCAAATGACAGAAAACAGATTAACAGAATGTATTTCTACTATTTTGCCCAAACCACTGCAAAAAGACGAACAGAAGTGCCAAAAAAAGTGCTGTGAACTAGCCATGATATACATTTAAAAAAAAAAAAAAAATGTGGTCAATTTTTAATGTAGCGGTATTTGATGTAGTGCACTGTGTGCGGAAGCTCTCTGGCAGTAAAGTAGCATTGAATATTAATAAGGGAATAATACTGGATATATAGAATTGGCTGGAGAAGTCCTGTTGAGACCCTTTCCTCTACAAGTAGAATAAAAGAGAATAAAGCCATTATAAATTATTCTATGGTTAGCTCAAGAGCGGAGGCATGCCACACGTTTCCTTCTCACAGACACACGCAAACTGGCCACGCTCACCAGTTATGTGCTGATGTGTGATTGTGCACGACGGTCAGAACAAGTCAAAACAAGGATGAAACATGCACACACAAACGCTGCTCTACCAAAACTCGATATCTTTGCTTGATTTTCCCATAGGGGTCCATGCGTTTTTTTAGACATTTTACCATACATTTTTAATGGGTTGGCTCCCTCTCAGGAGCCATGAAATATTTATTGAACTCAGAATACAGTGTCACAGCCGTCAATTACAGAGAATAAAATACGCTTGAAACACAATTACTGCAAAATTGAAGAAAATACTGAGAAATGATTCTCGTGTTAATTTGGCTCTTAAGAGCTCAAGTGGACCCGCCCTCACGCTTGCTTCAAAGTGTACCTTCCCCTCCCTCTATGAATTAAAAAAAATCATTATTGAGCACACTGCTTATGTTGTCCAGGGGAACTAGGTTTTATTATTTTCAATATTGTAGCACTGACAAAAAATTTGGGATACGTTTCAACAATACTGATTGAATCTATCATTTTGGTGCTGTTGATTGACTAATTTCAAATATGGGGAAAAAACCTTTGCCCGCTGAGCCACAGAACAATCGCAGAGCAATCATAAGCTGCCTTGCCCCACCCTAAACGTAAATCTCTTGTTTCCACTAAGTGCATTCTCCAAGAGAATTAGGCTGAAACCCTCTGCAGCTTGGTTTTTCAGCCAGGAATTTGCTGGCAAATTATAAAGTGCTGAATCAAAAAAAAAGCGAGAGGAAATTGCATCTCATCAATATCACAAATTAACTTACAGTAAATATTAATTCTATCTCCATGTTAGGAGGAAATGCAACATGAAATAATGGAAGTCCACTTTATTGAATACATACTAATGTGAGAGTTTTCAGCACAAATAATGACTTAAATTCATTACACACCAATTTAGAAGTGGCACTGGATGCCCTTAAGTGTTGCCTGTGAATTTGTCCATCATTGCCTCCCAGAAATATCCCGCCAGCTGCTTTTTCCATGTATAAAATAATTTTTTATTGTGTTTATGCGTTGGTGCATTCCACTATTGCCAAGTATGCGAAGTAAAATCATTAAATATAGACAGAATAAGCTGACACAGAGAACCAGTAAAAACTCAGCTAATAAAAGTCAATACCTGAAAGAGCGTCCAAAGCCAATTATGCCAATATCCAATCAATAAAACAGCCTACTCTCCGCTGACGGGATGACGGCAATTTATTCAAGGCTGCAGGCATTCATTACACTTGCATTACCCTTCATATTGCACCAATGTATTCAATTTTATTTTTATTTTTATTTTTAGTTTGGCTTTTTTTGGGGGGGGGGCTTAATATGCGCAGTTTAATTCCAATGCAAAAATACCAAAATGTACAAAAGTAAGCTAAAAAAGATTTTTAAAAAACAACTTCTTGTTCAGTAAAAACTGAAAAGCCAACTCAATTTCAGAGAAAACAGACTTCTTTCACGGATTACAAACTTATTCATCTAATGCTTTCCTGGAGCAGTGGAACTAAATTAACAGTTTCTATAGATGCCCCAGCTTACTTACCTAAACCTGTGTCCATATGAGGGCAATGTTGAAAGAAACTGTTATGACACCCCCTGATGTATTTTTAGTACTGTATACTGCTGTCCGAATGGTGGGAAAAAGGCAGCAGAAGACACATTGGTTTATCCGGGGCTCATTCTACAACAAGGTAATGACCCAAAACATTAGGAGAAAAGAACTAGATGGTAGTCTTTAAATGATGGAAGACCAGACTTAAAAGCCATTGAGCTGGTTTGAGATGAAATGGACAGAAGCAAAAACAAAGCAGCAAACACTGGGACACCTGTAGGAACTGGAAGATAACACATTTATCATTGTGCAAACTGTTCTGTTAAACTTGCATAACTTTTCACTTTTTGGTGACCCAAAAATTATTTCAATTTTGGAAACTCTGAATGTTTTTAATTCTTTGACTTATTGGCAATAATATCCATCTTATAGAAGATGAGTGGAATTAAATGATCTCCACAACCTTATGCACAGATTTAAGCAACAGTATGAAATGATTACATGGAAGACTATTCAGTACTAGCATTTAGATGTTCTGTTAAATATTTAAATATGTTTTCTTGTTTTATTTAGTGGGACAGAAGATTGGCAGAGTAGACCTTTTGATTTGCAGTTGGGTAGCTTAACGGCAAATAGTTGTTTTAGGTGCTTTTCCAGCTTCATCTATACTCTGAACTATACTCTCTCTGTCTTTTACTGCACAAATTAAACACATTGTGTTTGATTCAATCATTCCCCAAACTTTGTGAAGATTCAGCATTAAAATGCTAGCTTACCAGTGCAAGTCTGACTTACACTGAACATTAACAAAGGCAAACTTCATTTAGCTTGAGGGTAAACTCTGCGAGTAGGTTGCACTAGCAAAATACCATGGCGATGTATCAAGATGAATTCAAGCCACTTGTTTACAGCTCGACAAGTCAAGTTGGACTTTTCTGCAATTTAAAACACCTGTGTTTACTTTCTGAATGTGCACTCTGAATGCAGCTTGGAATAATTGCAGTAGTATTTCCCATGAAAGTGGGAATAAACAACTTGAAAACTGAGTGGGGTGATAATAGCATATGTCAGAAGCTTTGAATGATCCATTTTAATTTGTCACAAATTAAGACAGACTGCAGTCAAGCTGATTTGTACAAATGTCAATCAGCCTCAAAAGAGGCAAGCTGAGGGTGAACACAATGAAGACAAGAATGCCGTTGTGGACCATTAGCCCTGAGTGTGAACAAAGAAATATTTTAGAAAAGCCTACAAGAGACAGAGAAATATGAAAAATATGAAAACCTAAGGATCCTTCAAGGACATACAGGAGACAGGAAGGTTAGACTTATAGTAAAGAAGGTTTTATTGAAATTGAAAAATGAGCAAAGCGTCTTTCTTTTATACTTTTGTCCTTTTATCTCTTTACCTAGTTAAGACATATGAAAAATCCATAGGTTTCTTTCTGGATAAGTTCATATAAAAATATGTTTGACAGTATCAAAGGTAAAGCAGTTTCTATACAAAATGACAGATTTCTCCCACAACATGAAGAGTGACTGATAATGTGTACTTTATACATATTTTTGTGACCCACCTAGCACTGTGACGGTGGCGCGGGCGGTGCGGACTGGCATGGTGAAGATGGAGCAGGTGTACTCTCCCTCGTCAGACAGCTGCACCTCCGAGATGGTGATGGAAAGCTCGGTGGATGTCGAGCGATGCAGCTGGATGCGGTTGTCTCTCAGCGCTGAGGAAGAGAATATCAATTATTAGAAAATGTACTTTATGAAGTGTTTGAGGAGATTTAGCTTGTATTAGCTGTGTTTGTTTAATTTATCAGTTATTTTTGCCTTTAAACTTTAGTTAGAGAGCTAAATAGTGTTTTTTTCAGTGACTGCTATATATGGGTTTCTTGTTTTAATGAAGTAAAAGGGAAAGAAATAAAAAAAGGAAGAAGACAGAAGAGAGGGGAGCATGATCAAACACAGCAGAGAAAAGGAAAGAGGCAAGAATGGAAAGGAAAAAAGGATGCAAGAAAAGAAATTACGAAAAAGGAGGGAGGTGACAGAGGTATGGGAAGAAAGAATACCGTCACAGACAGTTAAAAAAAATAAAGTGAAGCAGGGAGGATGGTGATGGAGAGGAGGGTGTGCAAGAGGTGAGACAGTAGGGAGAAAGACTGAAAGAACAAGAAAATGGGAGTTAGAAGGAGGGGAATGGGTTAGAAAGGAACCCATAGGGAGAGAAGAGAAATGAATAGTTAAGAAGGTAATGGTGAAGATGAAGGAAAGAAAAGGCTGATAAATGTTTGTAAGGAGTATATGAGGGGGAACAGCAAACGCACAAGTTTGAAAAAAGTACGAAAAGAAACAATAATGAAAGGGGTGGTGGAGCCGAAGTGAGGAAAACAGGAGGTGGGAAGAGAGAAAGAAAGTGCGCTAAGGAGGATGAGCAAGGAGGGGAAGGGCAGAGTGAGAAGCAAAGAGGAAAGTAAGAAAGATGATCCGCAGAATTTAAATCATGGGAAAGAGAAAGGTAAAATGAAAAGAAGGAGGAGGGAGGGGGAGAGGTGTTTAGAGAAAGAAAAAATGATGTAAGACGGAGAGGAGAAGGAGGAGTGACGAAGATGAGGTGAGAGAGGAGTAAAAAATAGAGATGCAAGTGCAAACGAGGCAAAGGAAGACAAAGAGCAAAGAGAGAATGGAAAGGAGACGCAAATTGAGAATGAGAGACGAGGAAAAGTGCAAGAGGGGAAAAAAAAGCTGAAAAATAAAACAGAGGAAGCATAAATAGCGAGGAGAGTTAGAGAGTAACCAGAAGGAACAGAAGGGAGAGGAAAAGGAATGAGGGGGATAAAGAGGAGGGAGGCGAGAAGGGGGAATAAGAGAGACATAAATGGCTTTGTCATCAATGAGAAATCCAGCCATGAAAGAGGGAGAGAGCGCAAGCGACCGAGATAGATGATGATGATGAAATGCTACGAAATAACCGCTCGTTTCCGTGATAGCATTGACCTCTGCAGTGTTTGTGCACTGTGATTGCTGCCGGTCTCCCTGCTTCCTATCTGTCTGTCTATCTAGATGTATATCTGTCTATCTCTCTGTCTCAAGAAAAACTTTTCAGCTTTGTTCTCTGTGCAGAGCTGGCTCTCTGCAAATAATGGCTAAACGTAAAACAAGCAGGCTGTGATAAAGCAGACACCTGGAAAAAGCCACCATGCTTAAGTACAGTGAATAGTCAGATTTGTTTTCACATTCAAAGTTGTTTTTTTAGCAAGTTCTTCTTTGTGTTTTCCCCCAGTTTCAAACTAGGACAGCTATGTTAGTTTAACTACAATAAAATGGAAAGTCAGTGCAGACAGAATCATTATAAGAGCGAGACAAGGATCTCAATCCTTAGAAGGATCCATCCATTCTTCCAACCATCATATACTGCTTCTACGAGTCCTAGTCGTGAGGGCCTCAGTCTACCCTCTTCCCAGTCACCTCCTTCAGCTCTTCTGGTGGGACACTGTGCTATCTAAGCTATTCTATCCATTTGTCCTGGGTCTACCCCAGAGCCTGCTCCAGGTTAGGCATGCCCAAAACATCCCACTTTGAAGTCAACTGGTGGTTGAAGTGGTTTGGGAATGAATGACTGAGATTTTGGTCACTAACCACAGCTAGTTGCCTTAGATGAGGATGGAAATAATAATAATAATGGGTTGGATTTCATATAGCGCTTTTCAAGGCACCCAAAGCGGTTTACAATGCCACTATTCATTCACTCTCACATTCACACACTGGTGGAGGCAAGCTACAGTTGTAGCCACAGCTACCCTGGGGCAGACTGACAGAGGCGAGGCTGCCATATCGCGCCATCGGCCCCTCTGGCCAACACCAGTAGGCGGTAGGGTAAAGTGTCTTGCCCAAGGACACAACGACCAGGACAGAGAGCCCAGGGATCGAACCGGTGACCTTCCGGTTGCAGATACGCGTCCCAACCCCCTGAGCCACGGCCGCCCCTGCTCAGATTTCACTTCACTATGTCACTATGTCTACCAGTACCACACACCCTCCTTTGCTCTCTTGTGAATGACAGATACTACTCCACTTGGGCAGCAACTCAATTCCAACACAAAGTCGGAGCTGAGAACCAGACCTGGAGGTGCTACTTCACACTCAGCTGGAAACTGCCCTGTAGGAGGTCATTTGATGAGGGTAACAAGCACCTTGAGGCAACAGTTGTTGTGATTTGGCGCTACATGAATAAAATAAAATGGAATTGAACAGAACCACATCATCTGCAAAAAGCAGAGATGACATTCTGAGACCAAGGCAGCTGACACCCTCCACAGGTGCGTCTATAAATTCTGTCCATGAAAAAATTATGAATAGAATCAGTGACAATGGGCTGCCCTGGCTGAGTCCAAGATCCACAGCAATACAAAGAGTAGTGGATGTGTGCTTTCACTTGAAAAGCCTTTCAATAAAATAAAAAATTGGACAGCAGAGGTTCAACAGCCTCAAATGGGTGTTGAGAGAGATATCTACTTGTTATCATAGTAAAGATGTAAGTGTGCCTAATTAGTATTTTCTCTACCCATAACATGAATTTTTAAATCTCATTTTGAGACAAACTTTTTAGGCAGTGTTTACTATTACTGGTAATTATGTGCAGGTTTTTAATATTCTGGAGACCATTAAAATTCATGTTACTGCACCCTGCCCACTCATTTATAAAGGGTAGTCAAAATAACTGACCATATAATCACCCTGCTCTCCGACCAAGACGTTTGCTAAGAGTCAAGGCTTGCTTTGGAGGGACCTCCTGGCAGGACACACCGACTGCCTGCAGAAGAACTTTTCTTGGCTGATTCAGGTCAAAAATTAAAGTTAGCTAGCTTCAGCTTAAGCTATTATAATTTTATAAAGTGTTTAAATTGCTTCAAATTATTCACCTGTAATTAAAACAAAACATATTTGAGCTGTGGTGGAAGAGTCATGGAAGGATCCAAAAACTGAGTTTACCCACTCTGCTAAAATGGTTTTTAGAGAAAGAAAAATTGAATTTAAATGGTCAAGCTAAAGTTCAAGGCAGGGGGTAGGTACATGTACAGCTTATTTACATATCTGTCTGGCTCTTTGGTTGACCACCTTATTTTAAAAAATATACTTCTCCTCTCCTCTAACACCAGCCCAAGCAGAATACTTGTGTCACTATAACATGTTTACAAAAGAGCAAAGGCACAAAAACTAGGAAGAAAACAGCTAACTTGGCAACACTGTTAACCTGCTCCTGTTGATCTTGCACCTCTAACAAATCACACTTATCAGTGATTTCAGTGTATTAGGTGAAACCCTGCAGAAACTACTAGTGGTCAGCAAAAACAAGAGTTTCAGGGGGTAAGAAGCTATTTTATCTTGGAAATCTTGAAGGGAGAGCATTAGGTAGGTCAGTCCAAACATGTGTGTCAAGTTTCATATTGTCTTGCCTCTGTTTTCTTTTCTTATTGTTTATCTGGCGTTCTCGGTATTGAGCCACATCTGTGGCTGCTTGTCTCATCACCCTTTTGTCATTCTTTCTGTCTCACTATTATCACCCTTTCTCTTCATCTCTCCATCTGTCTATTCTCCCGTCTTTGTCTTGTGCACTCCCACACACATGCACACATGCGCACACACACACACACAGACACACACACACACACACACACCTTTGTTTCTCTTGGTATTTTTTCCGTTATTTCATCCAACACTACTTTATCTTCATGCCTTATCACTAAGCAAGGTCACTACATTTGTCTTCATGAGCTACCCTCTCTGTGTGGGTGTGTGTGTAGGTGTGTGAGGCATACGGTCACTCACTCTCGCACACACACAGACACACACAAACACTTATCCATGCCCCCTGGACCTTGTGCTCAACTATCAGTCTCCTTAATTCTCTTCCCCTCATCTCTACTCATCCCCCCACCCCCACATCTTGTTCTTCGTCTTTCTCTCTTACATCTCACCCATTTCTAATCATTCCAGACTCCAGGCTCTTACACTCTCTCTTTTTTGGGGGGTTATTTCTTCTTTCATTATAAACGATGTATATTTCTTGCCAGTACAGGTGTGATGGATTTTCAAAAACGATATGATATCTAGTTACGGGGACGTATCGATCCAGAAGCCCCTGAAAATTGTACATGTGCCGTGCCCTGCTGATGTGGGCAACATAAATAGTCTGTCAATAGGTCACACGCTGATGTTTGGTTTTTGTTCCTTCGCTTAAGGGATATAATGAATTTCTTAGTTTTGAGATAAACTGGATTGGCGCAAACGTTATATACGAGTGTGCCTGCTTTATGGTAGAGGAATATAGCTCAGAAGTGAAGCCCTGCTCATTTTCTCACAGAACTTGTTAGGTGGCTGACATTTGGAACACATCCAAAGCTTGGACAGACATGAAACTCTGAACATCTAAGATTAGACTTCACAACTTTGAACACACACAGACATTTTTCAAACTTTCTGAACCAATGGAAGGCAGTGCTCTAGTCTCCTCTGCTGAATCTGAATGTTTAGAAAGCAGAATATCCAAAACTCTGCACTATTTGCAAAGATTAAGATGTTAACGTTCTCAATGGTATGGATATATGACAGAAACATAGCCTGGCGTTAGCAGCCTGTCAGGAGGCCAAAAGGGCAAAAAAATACACTGCATATCAATGATGGACGTAGCCTCTGGGTCTGAAAAATGGAGCTAATTTAGAAGCGCCTCAAACCTACATTCTGATAAATGGTCAGAAGGCGGCAAATCCACTGGCTGCAAAAAATGCTTAAAAATCTATTTTAAAAAAGGCCATCACTTGATTTAGGGCCACAGTAAAAGCTTCCCTTATCAGTTTATGAAGTCAATCATTAGCCTTATTGAAAACAACACCAGCTTCAATTTAAAAACGTATTGTTCGATTTGAAGTAAAACAGATGATAAAACAGTGTTTGATTTAGGAAGAAGCTTCTTTGTGATGGGTAAGTCACTACCATGTTAGGGTCCTCGCTTTGTCATTTGGATCCACCCCTCACTCGTTGCATCAGGATTTTAAAAACGCAAAAGGGGGACAGTCAAGTTAAGGCTTCAAAACAGGGTTTGATAAACCAATAGGTCCTGGAAGCAATGTGCGTCTTTCTATGCAGTCTATTGTAAAATATTGGTAAAAGAAAATAATCAACAAGTCCAGCTGGTATTTCTTTTGTGCATCTCTGGCTTCAGTTTCCACCAAATGAATAAAGTATTCCCTTTATTATCTATGTTTCCCAGGAGCATGCAGTCTTCAAGCTTAACATTTTGCTGCATGCACCAGTATTAGGAAGCCAGAGTTAAAGATGCATTTTTAGAAGTGATGAAATATACAGCTGTTGATTTCCCTTTTATTTCTGGTTGAATTCAGAGACTGTTGCGCAGTATTTTGTTCCAATTTGTAACAAAGGCTCCTTTTGAATTTGTTACAGTCCCTTTTTGTGCCTCTGACTGGGTTCTTCAGCGTAGCAGCTTCAGCTGCAGCTCACAGGTTTCGCAGCACAGAGAGCCATCTGCTAACCAGACAATAACCATGAATTCTCAGTAATAAAGCTGAAATAATTAAGTGTTTCAGAAGGAGAACATGCTACCATGTAGATGTCTGTTCTTGCCAGCCTCTTTTCCATTCCTGGGTAGAATCATTTAATACTTTTGTATTAAAATCTCATATTGAAAACATGACAGCACTTAACATTTATGATTAATACACAGTATATTCTGATCCTCTGCAGATGCACTTCACTTGTTTAACACCGCATACCGTGTCACTTTTTATTCTGCGCTCCATCAGGTATTTCACCTTTCATTCTAAAGCTTCACAAATTTCAGGGAGGAAACACAATATGATAAACAGGAACAAAAATCAATAACCAAAATGCATAATTAAATCTTAATTCTGTATCAATTACTAACAGCTACAGACAATTACATGCATTCACAAAGGGATTTCATGCTTTAGCCACACTTTGTCCAGAGGTGCAATGGAAACACACACACATAGGCACTAAAGAGTAAGAAATTTCCACATTAATCACAGTACAGGACTCACATCAAGTATTATTACAGTAGAACTACCGCCATCTCTAATAAAAGCACTTCAGTGATAAAATCTAGCAAGCAAGAATCATATTATCTGCTTTTTAGTTGCAACTATACTGTTGTTTTAGTGTTTCTACTGCAAACTCCATAAACAGTTTACTACCGCAAAGTATAATTTGTGTCCTTGCCAAGGTGTCACTGTGAACAACGGAGACACGATATCAGCTCTGTCCCAATTACCCTGCTCCTTGCACCATACAGTTATAGTAATGCTCTTGAATGAAACGTCGGCCTGATGGGATTTATCACTAAATCGCTCGCAGTAACAGTGGCTCATCAACAACGTTTAAAGCCTAAATGCAATCAACAGCAATCAATTCTAGATTATTATTTCAAAATTTCTGTCTGATTCTTTTGTCAAAGAAAAGAAAGGCTGCATACTATAAAAGTATCTACTTTTTCCTCACATGCGTTAGTAGCATTCATAGTATTCGACTGTATTCACAAAGAAATGCACATTATTGTGTAAAACTTCCTCACAATTTATTACTAAATAGCTATATACAGGATCAAGAAACCCTTGTGCTACTAGCCTAAACAAGTGTAAGTGGTTTCTAAATGGTATCGGGTGGATAGATTTAGCCTTTGTGCGCTCTTACATACCAAGTACAAGATGTGTTTATCAGTGTACACATATTTTTTACATCCGTGCTGATGGTGTCTTTTCATCTTGTGCTTTTTGTGTGTGTGTTTGTAGTTCTTTGACCAGACGTTGGTTCTTGTCTGCCGCTCAAACTCGAGAGTTGATACTCCCCCAAAGGTCTAACTGTTGATCTGGTCACAGTAGCTATTTTCGCCTACTCATCTTCCTCCTGCACCTCCTCCTCTTCCTCCTCCTTCAATCTTCCTCATGCTCTTTCAACTTCAAACATTCGGGTGGGGTGGGCTGGTAGTGAGGTTTCTCTCGCAACACATACCGAGTGCAGATCCATGTATATTTTTTTTCATCTGCTTCTTTATGCCTTTCCAGCCAAGTTTCCACTATGCTGAGAACTCTTTCAAATTCAAATTTGCTTTATTGGCACAACAGGAAAGAAACCCGTGTTGTTGAAAAAAAGTACATAAGTTACAGACTAATATTTTTTTTCATATATAGTTTTTATATCTCTGCCTCTGTCTTCCACCCGGCTTCTCCGTGTCCTTATCCTCCTCTTCGGTTCAAACCGAATCAGCATTTCACCCCTCCCTCCTGCGTCTGTCACAATTGTTCTTGTCATCAATCCATTCTTTCTCCAACCCTGCCTTGTTCTTCTCTTTCCACTTCTCCTGTCCACCCCCCATCTTCCTCTCCATCACTCTCTCATTTTCCCATTTTGTTTTACATTTCAGGCATTTAGCTCACACTCTCATCCAAAGAGACAGCCTCTCTTCTTTCTTCTCTCTCTGTCTTTCTCCCACACGTCTCACCCATCCTGCCATCTGTTTCTGAATATTCTTTCCAGCTCCCTAATTATCCATCCTAACAACAGCTGATCTGGGTTCAGTGACCACAGGCTTCCCTTGATCATGCCGTCCCCACTGATCTGAGAGCGTCAATTGATCCTGGATCAGTGCGCCAACTACGAAACGCTTGATAAACGCACACCCCTGTCTGTTTTATCTACTTTGCCATCCTTCCCACTGCCTTTTGCTGCCTCTAGATTCACTTGTCCTTCTCACCCTACTTTCAGATTTCAAAAATAGTAATTTAGAGGCAGCGGCATGAATGTATGCAAAATCAATGGAAAGAAGCAAGCTGAGGCAGATGAACTAAACTTTGCCCAAGGTGGTGCAAACTGAAGCAGGGAGGCATTAGTTCCAGTTGAAACTTGAGAGAGAAATGTCCCCAACGGTGTAGCGGCTTCAAGCAACATGCCAATGAAATCCTCCCATGTAGTTTTTACAGTAGTGAAAAATGTCCATTGGGGATTTCTTGCAAATAACACTGACCGATGACACATCCTAAGACCCTAGCGAAGACATAGCTTCAGCTGGCTGCCCGGTCCAAAAGGATTAAAAAGGAAGCACATCAGAATGAAGTATAACAATAAAGCACAGAATATTTTCTCAACTTCCCTCACCTTTATAGAAAAAAGAAGTCAAGACAATCGTTATCATAATAGCTGTCACTGTCAGCCTGCTGCTTTTGAATGTCTGCATGCTATCATTAACTTGCTCAATTTTCTAAGTCAAAAGATCAGATTCATGCAAAGTAAAGTGAGATTATTTTCGCCTGATGTTCCTTTATGTCCCACAGTGTTTTGACTGGACTGCTAGTTGATACAGTTCTTTTTCTTTTCATCTTCTTTTTATAAGGGTGAGAATTTCTCACGTGGTTTGTTATTACTAAGGAAAAGGCTTTTTTTGCATGCCTCCAAAAACATCAACACCATAGATTTACCCTTGACGAGGTTTCCTGTGAAGTGAAGTCGCTGCATACGTGACTTCACCTTGAATTTTTCCTGGTTGCACCTTGTGTCAAAGTCTATGGGGAAACCAACTGTAATGCTCATGTGTTCTCTGACCTCAGTAGACTCTTTTCTGAACGGATTAGGGTTTCATTTGCTATATTCACAACCTACTACAACAACACATCATGTTAATTTATAAATAATGGTCCCAAACTAATGTGTCATTGATGTATTTGCATCTGCAGCCTGGAAAGAGACAACTTTTCACCACTTGACAAACCTGTTACAAGTTTTGTCCAAAGATGAACAATGCTACAGTCACACTAGGGAAAACAGAGGTTGGAGATGCATTAAGACAGTGATAAAATCTGTTATAATGCCGATTAATCTGCAAGAATCAGAAATCTGTTGCCATCTAAATTCATAAAAATTTACATTCGAAGAACGAATTCTGAAATTCCTGCACAAATAATAACATCAATGCTGCAGAAACGCAATCTAACTGCAAAATACAGAACTGCTCAGCAGCCTTGCTTCTACAAAAGACTATAACCAGAATAAAGCCAGCTGGCAACCACTTGACTCTACAAGAGAAGTTGTGCTGATTGGTGCAGACTCAGACTGAATGCAAGACTGACTGGAACATCTTGGCAATGTGTTTGAACTTATAAATTAGTTTGCAGTTATTTGCAAACCCTCGGCAATCTCTCTGAGAGCGATCACGGTCAGTCTGGGTGAGACCACGGCTGTTTGGATACAGGCTGCTTCACAACCTTCGACCCATGCAATCACCTTGTGATTAAAAGTTGTTGCCTAGAGGCAGACGATGCTGCATGCTCAACCTCTGGGCAACCAGGCAGTCACCACAGCTACTTGCAAGAAAATTTCAATATAATTACCAGACAGCCAACACTTTTTCCCAGCTATAAGGTTCTATTTTTACTCTAGTATGACTAAGACAATGACTTCAGAGTGATTTTGAGAATGACAAAAACATAATATAAAACAATTTTTTATATGAGGTTTTAGAGGCATTATTTCTTTTACTTTGGGCAAAGCAAAGTCTGAAGTTATTGTCTTTTTTCTACGCTACAATAATCAGCTGCTGGCTTCATTTTTTTAGTATTCTAATGGTATAGATCCTCTGATCATCAAATAAGTGAGAAGCCTATTTCCCCAAATGCCAAACAATTCCTTAAAGGGAGGCTCTGCTCTTTTATATTGAAGGCAGGCTTTAAACTGTAGAAGAACAAAAGGAAAAACACACTTGCACTAATGATGTGCTGGTGAAATATTACATTATAAAGATGAGATGTTCACAGTCACAACTCTCAGTTTCAGCTTTTTATTTATAATTCTATGAATCAGGGTTCAGCGCAACCTGAGGAAGGTCGTAAGTGGCAAAATGTCACTTTATTGATTTAAAAATAAAGGAGAAAAAAAACAATCCAAGAAAAAGAAAAGATAAAAATTAAACAAATACAGTAGCGGCATGTGTATGCCTGCACTGCTTTATGTGTGATTTATTCATTTAATTTTATTTCTGAGGGTGAGTGGCAAAAGGCCAATTTTCGAATCACACAGTGAATTTCTTCATATATTTACTTCATTAACCTGAAAAATATGACTGTATATTTGACTTTGAATTCCCTATGTGCCTTTCTCTTTCTTCTCCTCGTGCTTATCTGCCAGTATAGCTGATTATTTTAAGGACACACGGAAAAATAAGAGTTCAAATAATACAAAGAGAAACTGTATAAAAAGCCATCTTTCAAGTGCTGGATTTCAAAAGCATCTCCTGCAGTCTTTCGGTCCTGTGATGGTTGTTGTTAATACATTCTCAAGAGAGCCTTCCAAGACACCAGGAAAACTCTGACTGATGCGATGTGGATCAATAGTTTTTCAGAAAATGTCAAAAAAGCATCTCATGCGCTGCATTTGGAGTACCGCCTCGCGCTGTGTTGTGAGCACTCATTGTCAGTTTGTCTCCATCTGTGAGAGGCTGAGTGGGGAGCTCATGCAATCAATTTCAATAATTCTGTGCTCGTTTCACTTAAGATTGCTCAACACTGTAAACTTTAAAAGTGCTTAGTGTGCGTTTATAATGAAATGATGTACAAGTTACAGTCATTTTCACCACAGTTAAAGTCTTCCTACTACACACCCTCCCACAAGGCACAAGCCCTTCCTGTCCACCATGGTTTGTAAATCACCAGAGAGCCATTACCTTGTTAAATTGCACCGAGGCAGATGATAGCTGTCTGATGTCTGCTCATATGCTTTTATGGAAAGGAAGGAAGGAAGCCACATCACAAATAAATAAATTTATAGATGGACTGAGAGCATATACACAACTTTCTGGTAAGGAAATGTGCCTGCAAAATCTTAAACTGAGTATTTATGCCGCCGGCCTCTTTTTATTATTCTACGCTGTAAAGCATATGAGGGCTAACTACGCTGCAAACATGGTGCCATAAAGCTGAATGGAATAAAGACATCTTAAAATATCATAGCCATTCTATCTATTTTAAAAATAGAGGAAATAGTAAGTGTGCGATGCGGTGGAGAAACGGCTGGAAAAACCTGACCTAGTTCCACATACGTGTTAGGCTGCGCAGTTTTAACACTTTTGTCAATCATACAACACAGTTTAGTATGACTCAGCTGTTTTTTCCCCCTACAGAGTTTGTTTTTTAATCGCAACCAACCAAACGAACTATCCCTATTAATCCTTATTTCATAGGCTGAAGGTTAATCATTGGGTAGCACGTAAATATAAAGTGTCTAATTTGTTCTGTTGTCATATAATCCTTTCAAAATGGAGGGAACCAATCTTCATATTTTTGGAGACGTCACCCAATATGCATTTCAGAGTTTGTGCTTAATGTTTGAAATCGTTCCGAGATGCTATTTAATTTCACTTCTGTGGGAATGTAAAGCTCAGCTCTGTCCTACTGCTATTTAGTCTGTTAAGACATTTCTGAAGCACAATGTGTATAACACTGTTTTTTGTTACAAGAGAAACTCATTGGCAAATGTAGAAACGCATTAAGATCATTTCACATTTTAAGCTTGTGCTTAATATAACTGTCTAGCTAGTTAAACGCTAATTGGCGCATAACATAATTGAATTTCTCTCATAAAAATACAACTTATGGTGAAACAAAGTGGAAAAGTGCCTCAAGTGAAATGTAGAAGCAGCACATTCCCGTTTCAGTTTTTCTCTGCCTCACAGTATACACGATGAAAATTGTTGCTTTTGGACTGCAGTTCAAATAAAGCAATGAACAAAAAGATGTTTATGTGATTAAATGATAATTCAATGAAATCCCACAAGAATTGAACAAAAAGAAATAAATTAAAAGTCAATCTAAAAAAAATGGCAAGATGAGCTCAAAGGCAGAGCGTTCAATCACATTATGCAAGAGTGATGTTTGATTACGCTCTTGCCTGCTTTTAATGATAGGGTTTTCTTCATGCGGACACTTTTGTCTGTTTCGCTGGATCATTTCTGCAGTTTCAGTTCCAACACTGATTGATTAATACAGCACTACATTCCCACTGGACTATGACTTTTGGAGAGAGAGGTCAATGTCAGTGCAACAAGTTATAATGCTTAATGCCTTTTCCTTCAAGCAACTTCTTCCATAGCTTGGAACTGGATATCATATCACATTTTATTTTATTAGTAGTAATGTTAGGGTCCTTCTAACCTAAGACAAATAAGGAAGAAGAATCTGTTTTTATATTATGACTGCTTGTTACATAATATAGGGGGAAATGCAAAATAATTTTGACTCCTTTATATTGCATTTCCTGTCTATTAAACTGTCTATCTAATTGCAATGGGGCAACTGAGTCATAGACTTGTCACACCTGCTCCTGTCAGGTGTTTCCATCAGAAGTAAAACTGAAAAAAAGATTATGAACCAAAACCACAAAACTGAGCCGACAAGCTGGAGAAAGTCACCGCAGGAGAGAAGTCTGTATCAGGGGAAACAAGGAGGCAATATTATAATCAAACTCTCACTCTTGTATAATTTTATTGAAAGTTCTGCCTCTGAGCTCATTTTTATTCACTTTAAAATTATTTATTTTTTTCTGAATTTGGGGGAATTTTGCTCATTTACCGCAACATTTATTTAATCCCAAGGATGTCACAGTGTACTGTGGGAAAACGATGCAAGGTCCCCCAGAGGTTAGGGTTTCAAAATGAACAATAAAGTATGAAAAATTATTATCAGGATGCTCACAGGTTTGTCTCTTTTCTGACAGAATACACAAGTCGCTCAGCCTCATCCTGCCTTCCGGTGGTCTTGCTAACTATACTGTAGCAAGCTCACCCCACAGCCGGGAGTTCAGACGACCAAACAACTATGTCAAGCACGCTAAAACAAAGTTTCACAACTATTTTTTTAAAACTTAGTGACTCTATATAAAGCTACTGTAAGAAATGACTAAGTGACCTTTCACAGATGTACTGAAACAATTCCACTTAAGACTTGTTTTTGATAAAATAACAAACTGAAAGTTCTCAGACCGAAGCAACTTTCTGTGAATATTTAACTCCCTTATGTCCATCATTTGGTCTCAGTATCTCTGCCCCCCTCCTTTCCCCTGGCTTGTCTCCTGACAGTTCAGCATTAATGTATGAACCCATCTGTTTTCATGCCTTCCTAGCTGGCTAATCTCTTCTATTAGCAGCAAAAGGTCTTTTTTTTTTCACTCATCCATCCATCCATTCACTCCCACATGTTCCCTCCAGGGTATATGTGAGTCCTTAAAAGGGTCTTAAAATAAATGATCTCAAATTAAGGCCTTAAATGTATCAAAATATCCTGTGTTGGCTACAGTTATCAGATCATTTATTTATGCCATGCAGTGACAGGCTCCTCTGCACTAAATGTTCACGCTTGGATTAATGCAGGACAGGATTAGCTGTAAAAAGCATTTTTTTTGTAATTGTATCTGCTTTAATAAACACAACTGGGCTTTATGTCCCTCAACAATTAATTTCCTGTTTTGCTTCATCTTTATCTGGGCTGTTGTAGCTGCAGAACTCTCATTAGCTCTGCTCCACTGGAACCAGACTGGTTTCCTCAGTTTTGTTCTTTTACTCTATTTTTTAAAGTGTTCTCTTTCAATTCACTTCCATGAAGCTCTAAAAAGGATTTGTGCTTTTTTTTTAAAAAAATGTGCCCCTTTTCTCTGTTCCCTTCTCTGTGTCACTGCCTCTCTGTATCACCTCTCATCTATGCAAAGCAGGGTCAAATTTAACTGATATCAATGGTTTTGGCTAAGTGATTAATGATAAAAGTCAGCTTGAGCTTTCAATCTACCATGGAGAATTGGATTGAGTTGATGTGACCCTGTGATAATGCCAGCAACGCCAACATTTCATATATCACAGCATGGGCTTAGATGTTTCATTTTTCACATTACTTGTGAATAAAAATGTATTTATAAATTGAATTCAAGGTCTCTTTCCAAGTTACTTTCCCTGTATCATTTTTACAAACCCAATTCTGCTCTCTCTATAGTGTCACATCTACCACTCTGTCCTCATCCCCTCCATTCATTTTTTCATCACATCTCTCTTTATCTCCTCCCCTCCTGTTCTTCTCCTTACTTTAATGATGGTAAAACTGTCATGTATGCATCAACGGCAAGGTTTTCATTTTAATAGGGATACCTGTTTAAAGAAAAACAAGCATCCGTCATTCCATCTTTGATTATTCCTTTTTCTCCTTTGCCATCTCAGATTTTGTCACAGAGCAGTTTCGTCAGTTCCACAGTCTGTGTGGTGGCCATCTCTGTAAGGAGTTGTCACTCATCATTTGCTTCGTCCTTTCTTGTGCTTCTTCTTTTATCGCTCACCATGCTGTTCGTTCATCCCTCACTCCCTCCCGCTACAAAGCCTGCTGCATGCTGTGCTATGTTGAAACATGATGGTGAGAAGTTCTGATTTCTCTCATTCCCCGTTCTCGTCTCCTTTTCTTTTCCTCCCCTCTGATTTTTTTTTTCAATCGTATCTCTAATTTTTTCCGCTTTTTTACTCCTGTTCTGATATGCCCTTCTTTTTTTCTCCTCACTCTCATCCATCTATGTCTTGCTGTCTCAGTTCTGAAGTGCACTGCCTGCGCTTTACTGTCTGGGCCAACCGCGTAGATGACTTGCTGCCTCATTTCTATCTATCATATCCAAACTGGACAACTGAGGAATTTTTAGTCACTCTTTTCCCGCTCTCATACTGCACTTTTTTAAAGCCAAGCATCCTTTCATTTAACCTTTTTAATCTGACTGACTTTTTTCTTTCTTGGCTCGACAATTACAGCGAACTACCAAGAAAGATTTTTTGGGGAATGGTAATGTGTGGAGGGCGTTAACTGAAAGATGAAGAACATTTTCACAAATTACTGTTATAATTAAACACTGCAAGCTTTTGACACTTTCTTGAAATATATATGGCGCTGTACAAAAGTTTTGAGCAAGGCTTTCTTGTCATTTTGGAGGAATGGGACTAAGAATAAGTTTTATCAGAGGGCAGCTCAGGTTAGTGGCTGTCAAGGAGTCGTTCATAAGGAAGAGAAGCAGGGAGAAAATGCTGCGGTATGCTCAGTTACACAAAAACTGGCCTGAAAATGATTTCTATTATTCTATTATTCAGTGATGAATCTAAATGTGAAATTTCTGGTTTGAATCATGCTATTCAGTGTTTTTATTTTCCACTATACTACATCACTGTTTCATTAAATCTCATAAGCTTTGTTTCCAGCTGTTTTCAGTAAAAGCCTTACTGTTACCTGCTTAAAACTAATGACAGAAAACGCCAGGTGATACCACATAAAACAGTGCAAGCATTTATCCTAAGCAAACTAAAATGGCGTTATGAGAAATTCAAATGACTAGACTTAGGAGGTGAAATCATACATTTCAACAACTACCAATGAAAAGAAAAGGTCTCCTCTCATTTGAATTCTTGCAATCAGTCCTTCAAGGCCATTTCCTTGTGCATCTTGGACATGCTTTTCTGCTTTTCAATGCTTCGATCACGGTAATAGCATCTGCTAAAAGTCAAAATGCTCTCTCATCTTCTTTCTCTTTCCTCTTAGACAACCGTTGTCTTCCATTTACTATCCAGTCTCCTTTCTGCCTCGTCATTATCGTCATTATCTGTAATCTTACTCTGTCAATACCTCCGTTGCTTTATCTTTTTATATCTTTACTGTAAAAAAGACAAGAACCTGACGTTACCTTCCTTCTTCCCCCATCTGCTGCCCTTTAAAGAAAAGACATGGTCGAAGATTTCTCAACTCCCTTCACACCTTCCACCCCTCCAGCACCACCATTCACCCAGATCTGGTTCTTAACTCTGCTTTTTAACCCACTACAATGGGTTCCTTCTCCCTTTCCACCACCACCTCCTTCTCCAATACTCGTCTCAATTCCCTCCCAAGTAGGGGTTCGATCTGTAAGTGTTGTATCATTGCAGAGAAGAGCCTCACTTTCTGTCTTCAATCTCTACACTGTGGTTGAAGCTCCATCTGGAGTAAAGACTCGCTGCTCTCTCAATTTGCCCTTCCCCACCTCTGTTCCCCATTCTCTCGCGCCTCTCTCTGTTTTCCAAATTGTTTGTTTCAAAAAGTCTGGCCCTTTGCAGTGAAAACTTCTCAGCCTGTAGCCATCTCTACTCTCGCAATTCTCAACCCCATCTCTCAATTACTTGAATTCCACTGTTAAGCGTGTATTACTGCATATGGGAGGCTTTCTATCTCTCTCGTCGGGCTCGTTTGTAATTCCCCAACTATCCTATCACTCCTTCCTTCCATCCGTACCACTCTCTCCTTTTTTCAGTCCCGAGTGCCAAGCCTGCTCTGTGATGCTGGACTACAGAAAATGGACAAACTACAAGAAAGTTTCAGAGAATTTTTTTTTAAACGTATTTGTCTTTAACCAGCACTTAGGCAGTATTTTTTGTCATAATGTCAAATAAAGAAAAAGCGACTTTTTTTCTCACAATCATAGCCTATTAATGTCGCTCAAACTAGCTGCTGGGCATGCTCCTTTTCACTCCTCGTGATGTTTTGAGCCATGGGTTTGAGCCAGCACAGTCAACAGGCATGATTAGAGCCAAAACTCCATATTTAATGTCAGTCCTTATTTACAGTGTCATTTTTTTAACCCCACCAACAGCAACTCTTTTTTTTTCCCCCCCTTTTCAAATGCGAGGTCTGTTGTGTGATTTTTTTTTTTTGACCACTGTATCATTGAGTGGGAAGTCTCTCTTTTCAAAATGTCAATAAAAGCCAGCCTGGCACACCAGCTAGTTAGCCCATCAAGTGGCACAAAATGGGTTATTAAAAAACTGCGACAGATTTTCTTAAAAACAGTTTGAATTTTTCGCTAAGATGCACTTTAGCCCCCAGAAGTTTGTTTATGTCGTCCGTTTTCATTTGTTGCACTTACTGAGCGCTTTTGGCACCGTGCAATATTACAATAATATGTTGCTTGCCATCTCGGTCTCCTAATGTCGGTGAGGCTTTTCTTCTCTCGAACAAAGCATTTGACCCTGTTTATGTGAAGTAATTATGGTGCCTCATTCAACAACATTGCAGCAGGAGACATCTTTATTGCACACCCGTCCTCCAAAAATTCCATTCAAACAGAATTAATATTCTTCAGCAAATATATTGGAAGCATATACCTTTACAATAAATCAAAATAGACTCTATTTACATCTAGTTATGATACTTCATGCATCCTTGATACATGAGATAGTGTGCAATATGCAAATGCATCCAAGACATATTCAAGAGGAAGTGAAATCCTTTTGTTTAATTCACTTTTAGGGGTCATTTTAGTGAAGCATTTTACCAAGCTGTTGAAAAATCATAAGTGCAGCCATCTGTCCAATGCATATCCATAATTTTTACGCCTTCCAAGTGTTACTATAGCTGGGGTGGTTTTTTTTACACATGCTAGGTTGTGACTTTGCCTGCAGTTGTCTTTTCTCAAATATACAGCAGCCAGTCAGTTTCACAGGCATCCTCACTCTCTCTCCATCCGTTTGCTTTAGGTGAGGGAGCTGCCTGAGTAGAGCGAGCCGGAGGCAGGACACATGACGCCCACTCATTTGCTGTGAATTCACCAGAGAATTAACTGTGCTATTCTCACATGAGCACAATCAGACATCACATTGTACTACAGAGTGGGAAGGTTAAAGACCGTTTAATGTCTGTTCTCACGTACATCTCTGATGGGTAATACAGAGAAAAGTGCAGACCAGAACTTCTTGACATCACTCTGTGTTAGAAAGCACCATTAAAGTAGCCTTTACATGGGTTCCCTTGCAATAACACACATCACAGCTAAAGTGAAAATAGCCATTGTTTTTCCAAGTTTTTTGATCCTCTAACAGTTCAGGGGCTTAATGATCTGTGTGTGCGCGTGTGTGTGTGTGAGACAACTTGTGTATGTGTGTCTTCATCTTTAAGCATTTACTTTGCTTGAGGGACAGAATGAGTAGGGCGAGGAAAAGCTGGAGCCACGATGATTACTCAAGCTCAAAACTAGTAATCTAAGCCTTGGAGCAACGTGGCGGATGACACTACTTCACCATTTATATCCTTATAGTTCACAAATACAACTCATTTGTGACACTAGCACTTTATGAGCAGTTGTTAGCTGTTAATTCTATTTGCTTGTCTGCTATAGCAACAATCAGAAAGTGCACAAATTCTCCTTTTTGCCTTTTCTCAATTATACCTACTTGTGACACAAACAGGGAAGCACTGAGCTTTTAAAACCCATCCATTCATTTTCTTATCTCCTTATCCAGGTTTGGATAAGAAGCTAAGGATCCTCCTGTGGGGAGCTGGAGCCTATTCCCAGCTGTCATTGGGTGAAAGGCAGGGTACAGCCAGGACATGAGCTTTAAAATGCTTCACCAAACTGTGACTTTTGTTTTAGGTTTGTGGTCTCGCACTAAAACAAAATTTATCTCACAGCTGTGTAAGCCCTGCACATTCCATCAGTGCTATTCCCTATAACAAATCATGAAATAGGAATATACTGGGGTGAGAATTGGCCTCAAATAGTGTCCTGGCAGTCTTGCGGGACTGGTGAATACAAGAAAGAAGAAAAAGAATATATATATATATATATATATATATATATATATATGTGTATATATATAGATATAGATATAGATATATATATATATATATATTTTTTTTTTTTTTTTTTTTTTTTTAACTTTTCATATTTTCCACCTGCACCAGGAAGCATTTCCTCCGAGTCATTAAAAATGGATTGTCTTGTGTGAAGTTTTATCTAAGGTGTTATTTCATCTGACCCAGGAGTCTGACTCGATCTCAGTTTTACAGCCTTCTTTCTAACAATGATATTTAAAAAAATGGAAAACTGATACACGATGTTGAAAGTACGCATGTTTTTTGTTTTGTTTTGTTTTTTCAGATTGTACCTGTACTTCCAAACTTTTAAAGACAGGGAAAATTGAATGTGTTTTTGTTTTTATATGTTATTATGCAGTAAGTCTTTACTGGGCCAACAATATACTAGACCAAATTTTGCTAAATGTGGCTGATCTACTAACATCAATTTGACACCCCTGATCCCCAAATAGTGTCCACACGGGTAAGTCCATGTGTTCAACATATGTTATTATCACAATATATTATTGCCAACCCCGTATCACAGCAAAACGTGTAATAGACATGCTGGTCCACCGTGTCCATTCCAGACTTTGCTTCTTCTAAGTGTGAAATGGACACGCATGTAGAAGTTGCAGTAAGCTGGAGTGCCAGCAGAGGGAGATGTTTTATTTTAAGCCAACAAGAATACAAGCGTTTAAACAGACATTTTTAGCACATTTACATGTATATACATATTAGCCACCTAGCTTAATGATTTCTGGTGATTAAGGACCCTTGAACCTACTTCATACCTTCCTTGCTCACTAGCGACTTTTTGGCTTTAAATATATTATCTCCCCTTGCTGTTACGGCAACTTCTGCATCCCAAACGGCGTGTCTATTGCACGCTTTGCCATGATATCAGGTTTTAATTGCACAAAAGGCTATGGATAAACTAATAGGTTGTTCAGTACTTTTTACATACTAATTTTCTATAAATAACCATCAGTGCAAAAAATCTGCTGCCTAATGGGAGGAAAAAAAAACGCTAAATGTCTTTTGGCTTCGACAGCTGGACAGGGGATGTTAACAGCCCTCAGCCTGAAAGTCATCTGTCAGGAAAAGCTGGCTAAAGCTAACACGGTGCAAGCTAAAGAGGCACTTAGAAAATAAACATCCTTCTGAGAGAATCTTGGCTTTTTTAAAAAGAGCACTGCATCTAAACCAGAGGCAGCAAGACTTTTATATGAAAGTATCTGAAATTCAGGTGTCAGGCTGAGTCCAGATGCTGCAAGTGAGCTGGCAAAAATCGAATCGAATAAGAACTGGTGACTATTTTGCGTCATATTTTGAGGATAAAGGTGCGCACTGAAATTTTGGTCTTCCCTTTGGTGTGACTTGAGCACAAGTGGTTTGAAAAGCACTGATCCAAAACACATTTGGCAAAGTAAATTAGCAGAATTTGTACATATTTTGTAATTAGCTCCTAATGATACTCTGATAGTTTCTCCATCCCTGACTTCCTCTCACCTCTCTTTTCTCCAAAGTACAGGGTCTGCTGTGCAGTGTTGGACCACTGCAGTGAGGAATTGTCGCTCTCTGCCACCCGGCAGGTCAATGTCACCGTACCCCCCACGGGCACCGTCTCATCGGAGGTCATTGGCTGCAAGGGGTCGTCTTCTAGGTAACAGGAGAGAGGGAAGAAAAAAAATCACGAGACTGAGTGATAGAAATGCATCACAAGTCAGTGAGATGCAGTGCTCATATGAAAACACAGGCAAAAATAGTAGCACACACCAACACACAAATCAGATAAACCCACAAAATGCATTACCCGCCTCGATCTCACTCTTTCTCTCTATCTCCCCCCGCCCATCTCTTTCTCTGCTTGTCAGATTATCTATATATCTCTATCTGTCTTTCTGAAAGCTCAGACACAATACGCACACACACAGACACACAGACAAGCTGTCAGAGGGACAAAAAAGTAGACAAATGGCTATCTACTTGTATGTCTGCGAGGCCAGTGTAAGAGCAATGAGTCAGTTGCAGCCCTGGCATCCAGGGACCATCCGACCTGAGGGACCAGCAAAGATGAAGCGACTACGGCAGACAGTGGCTCTCGATGGGTCAAAGCAACAACAAGAGCGCTGTCTCATACCTCTAATGGCGTTCTAACTCTCCTTTGTCAATATCTGTGTCAGTTTTTAACGCCATGCATATGCATCGGCTGGTCCAGAGGAAGCTCAAACAGGACAGGCATTATGGAAATGAGCAGGTCAGAGGAAAAGGAGAATGAGAATATAAATGACCCGACATAATGAAAGGATTCTAAAGGCTGTAGCTGAAACTGGAACACCGCAAAAATCACTGAAGAGTGAACTGTCTGGGTGTGTAACAGTATTCAAATTGGCTCAAATTATGGTATTTAACAGTGCTCCCTTGATAACGGGTGATGGTGCAGGCTAATTCTCCTCTGCATTCAATGAGGGAGACAAATTATGAATCAGAACCAGAGATCTATACTAAAATATGGAGTCCTTCGTTACGGTAAGTAAAGCCTAACATGGTCGCTGCTGTTTCGTTTGTTTGCCACGTGAAGTTCCACGTATCTCGGCCTCGTGTGCACCCTTCGCACCCTCTCCTCTCCTACTATCTTCCAAATGTGCCGGTGCTCACTCATTCTAATCTCAACCAAAAGGAAAATATGACATAATTGACGACAAGACCAAGCCAACGTGGGGGAACATCTTATAAGAAAATACGCCTCAAAGCGGTCTCCTCACCCCTGAAAATACGGCGCATATAAATAGTTTAATTGGAACCAAATTGTCAAGCGGGAGACAGGTTTATATTCGGGGTGGAGCGTTATCGCATCCTTGCACCGGCGGTGGAATTGATTTTTTTTTTTTTTCTGCAAGAAGAACATCTGCTTAAGTGCGCTTCAGCGGAACTCCCATCAAGACACGCAAAGGAGGGGCACACAAAGAAAGGATGCAGAAGAGGAGGAGAGCAAGCTAACTGAATGTAGCATCAAAAACGCACATTTGCAGTACATGAGCCGAGAGCACCTGGGAGAAACTATAGGCATCTTTTTTTTTTTCATTTTAAAACTGGCCAGCAAGTCCAGCATCACAGAAAACATCAGGCAAAAAAAGCCTTCAGGTTTGCCTCTGGGCTATAGGGTTTCAGAGCGATAATAAAGGTACAGCTGCTCTTTGCCAGCGGGATTCAAAAGACACTCAGAGACTTCCAGAGCCCTTCATGTCAGGAAGTCGCTCACTTGCTTTCTCTCCTGTTTTACTGCAGCTCTGACCTTGTGGTTAGTTTATCTAAGCACCATGATGGCTGAGGGCTGAATGTGTGGTCAAGTGTACCGCGGATTAGTGTCTCCTTTAATAGCATCTTGGGCTAATTCTTGTGGCTGATCGCACAAGCTCCTCCACTTGGCATGAACACTTTGGGTAAATTGGCTGTCCCACTGCACTACTCATCAAGCCAACCGCAATGAACGACGACAGGTTAGCCAATCTTGCGCTGTCTAGCTGCCACAGTGTGCTGGCATTTTCTGATCAAGGACAACCTGAGTTTGAGGCTCAGTGTGACATTTGTGCTGGTAAAACAATATCAGTAGCCAATTAGTGACTTTTCAGTGAGGAGACGCGCTTTTAAAGTGGACATATTTTAAAGGATCCTTTACATAATGTTGAATATTTATCACCAGAAAAACCCCAGAAATGTCGCTTTTTATCAGTGGGACACTAAATGCCAGACAAAGCTTTTCTTTTGGTCAAGTTAATATCAACCAATTAATCATTTAATCAAATTGGAGTAAAGTTTTCAAAGCCATCACGTCACATTTTTCTCATAAATTACACTTTATCTCCCAGATGTTTCTCCAAACTTCAATCTGAAGTCAAAACTTGAAAGCGCAACAATTAAATGTCTCGACGTTTCAAACTAAGCACGCCCCTGTAATAAATAACGACCCAGAGCCAAGGAGGTTAACTTTCAGAAATGTAGCGGCCCTTGTTATTATACACGTTTGTTTGTCTCGTGGTTATTTGTCATATCTCGGTCTTTTATTTTCATTTAAAATTATTGATCTGGGGTGCTGGTTTGTTAAAGGTTAGAGAAGTGAAAGGGTCTGAGGAAGATTGCAGATTCGATCCATGAACTGGCGTGGTAAATGTGAAAGCTGCACTTGTAGCTCGTTCATTAACACTGCTGGAGTGTCTTGGAGCAAAACATAATTTCCAGCTACTCCAGTAGCACTTAGCAGACGCCCAATACATCAGGCTCCGGTTGTTGTTTGCCACGAAAACATTGTGTGTAAATTAATGAAAGCTAACAAATAAAGGTTAATCTCACTCTTATGGACCATAAGGCCTAAAATGCTTTAATCATGATTAACAGGCACTCTGCATCTTAAATTTAAAGCTCCACTAATGCATACAAATTATTTGAATTGTACAGTATACGAGCATGCTGACGTTTTTAGCACAGTTGGTCAAATATTAATCAAAGAAAAGTTTGGCTTAATTAAGTTGAAGGACCATGTGTGTAGAATTTAACTGCAAGAGCATAATTTATCAATCTTTTAGCAATATCTCAAATCGACTTAAACCATTATTATATGGTCAGAGGGGTGCGGTTAGAAGCAGCGGGTATGAAGATGGATGCTAGAGATGTTAGAGTATTTGAAATGAGTTATTAAAAAGTTTGTGTGGTTAACATATTTTATGATACAGTCCAGTGTGGCGCACCCAACCCATCTGCTGGTTGAAACTGGTTCATACAAGTGCTAAAGAGTCTCTCGCCACTAGAATCTGGCTCCGATAATCCTCGGATTCAGATACGACCGTTCTTTTTACCTTTGAATCTCCTTAGCAGCAAAGTTAAAGGAGGGAAATGAAGTTCATCTGGAGTTTAAACTGTTAAGTCAGGTTAAACACTCAAGCTGCAAAAATAAAAGGAGAGACCGATCTATCCTTAGCAGACGTTAAGTTAAACTGTGGTTTGCTCCTCTTTTTTTCTCTCCTCACATCCACGCCTCCCCTCACCAAGCTTAGAGCCAGCGTAAGACACGGGTATTTAAAGCAACACAATTTACACTTTCCCTAGCCAGAAACAAGGTGAGAGAACGCAAGGGTAGAAGGCTGACTGGGATATCAAGTCAATGGAATGAGGGAGGGAGGAAGGAGGACATAGAGAGAAAGATAGATGGATAAGGGTATGCAGAGGAGGGTGGGTGACAAAACGAGGTGGGAAACTGTGCGCGTGTGTGAAAAGAAATGAGAGGGAGGGGAAAGAAGGAGCTAGTGAGACAACAGAGGAAGTGAGAAGCGCTCGAGGGATCTCCAGTGACAAAAAAAGAAAAAGAGAGAGGGAAAAACTTGAAGGAATAATTCCACATTTTTTAAACATATGGTTTATTTGTTTTCTGTCAGAGAGTTAGATGAAAAGATCGCTATCAATCTCATGTGTATGCATTACATATAGAGCTGCACTGCAGACTTGTTCAGTTTATCCAAAGAGAGACAATATACCAACTAAAACCTCTCTTCTGTTACAGTCAGCTGCATTTCATATCGCATTTAATTACGTTTTGGGCGGTTTATTGTGAAAATCTATTCATGCGCACTGAGTTTGGATATAATTTTCAGCTTGTGGTTAACTTCAAAAATTCAAAGTCAATCTGTGAAGATGTCTAGACAGAAGGTACTTATTCAGTCAAACAAAAATAATTCACACAGTGCTGAAGAAAAGTGTTGCCATAATGTTTTGAACTTTGACAATGAACCGCACTCCCCAGGCTTTACGTTAGAATGAAATTAAGCACACATGTTTTTTCTTTGCCTTTACAAACTTCTGCAAACAAACAGCTTTAATGATAAAATACAATACTGTGCAGTGGGGCTTAAGTTCAACCTGTATAGCCCAATGTTACCCTGGTATCTATGTATTTAAGCTAAACTACATAAATATGTATAAATAAGAACAGGCGAAACTAGTTTAACCAGGTCCTGACTTCAGCTCGGTACCACACACATAGACTCACACACCCACACCCACACCCACACCCGCACACACTGGATTAATTTTAGTCGCCTTATTTCACTCTCTGGAAGTGTGTTTCCCAAAAAGTTGAACTACTGCCTTGAGAAAAAAAGTTCCCTCTTTATTCCTCCAATTTCTCTCCCTACAAAGAACAGACAGTGAAAAATTCAAACCACCTTGCACATCTCCATGTTCACCCTCTTTTTCCTTCTTACTCCATCTGTCTCCCTCTAGCTTCTCCCCCCTCCTTCCCTCCATCTGCCCCGATGTCCTCCCTGCTTTCCTATCATCCCCCCTCACCTCCTCGCCCTTCTGTCAAGCCTCCTTCCCCTCCTCCTCTATTACTGATCAACTCGCTTAATTCTCCCCATCCTTAATTCCTTATTTTCCTCCGTTTTTTGGTCCCCCAGGGTGGATTTACAATGTTGTTGCTAATTAACTCAGGTTAATAAACTTTATTTACTGTTAAACAACTGTGTGTGAGAGCACCTTCACATGTAGGTCTGGTCTAAGTGTGCATGTGTGTTTATGTGATAAGATTTCTATCCTCATATTTGCGCACATGTGGTTTATATTTGTAAGCAGAGCGTATTTGTTGCTTTGCAGGGAGGTAATTATCTGACTGTGTCTCAGTATGTGCACGTCTGCGTGTGTGTGTGAGCCCCGAGAATCTTATTATCGAAGATGTTTGCATGCCAGTGCGTGTTTGTGCTCAAGCACACAGTGGTGTTTGGGTTTTTTTTGTGGTTAGGAATATATCTGTTTGTGCACAAATACGTGGGAAGAAGCGTGTGTATCTGTGTGATTTATGAGATGCTTTTTATCTCCATGTGGTTGAGGCGAAGTGCATGTGCACGCTACCCTGTGCATTCCTATGCGTGTATCCATATTCCACTGCAGCTGCACTGAGTCCAGGGCTATGGTGTGTGACAGACACAGTCATGTGTCATGGTGCCGCTGATGCTGTACACATTTGATGGGAAACTCAGCCAACAATGTGCGGGTTGATACGGCGTGGTATGATACAGGCCATTACACACACACAGAGGCATCCACTTGTGCAGACTACAAGAAAGCTGACCCTCCCCCCCAACACACACACACACAAACAGCCCTCCCCCATACAGACACACCCTCACGTACTCACCACTCACCCCCAAAACTGTACACAGGGGCATAAACACACACCAGACGCGAGAACATTAATGGATAAAAATGTGCTTAAAAAAATGCAGCATTAGATACAGCTGGACTCCAGAAGGAGAACATGCGAAAAGCACATGCATGCACACTTTTTCCCATAATGTACAGAGGACACATTCAGAAAGACATACACACAAACATACACCCACCCTGACAGATACAGAGCAGCCTCCCCCACACCATCCATCTATGCCCAGCTGTCCCAACTACCACCCCCATCCCCCTGGGTAAGTGTGCGCATATCTGGGACTGTAAATATGTGTGTGTGGGTGTGCGTGCCCTTCTGCCCACCTCTACCATCCACAAGTTCACTCCCACCCAACTATTGCACCCCTCACTCCACGCTTTACCTCTCTACCATTACCGTCCGGCTGTTACGACTCACAAGATGCAAATTTAATCCAATTTTGTCTTAATTCCTGGTGAGTTTTTTTTTTAAAGAAGCAGACCCCCCGTTCACGTCTGACTTATGAAATGCAGATCATTGTCGAAAAAAAAGGCTCTTTACAGCTTTGCAGCCTTTAATAGAGATGCGATTGTTGCAATCCTCAGTCTGGTGTCACATTATTTGGGATCCTGAACAAATTACTTAAAATCTTCAAGGGATGTGGATGAGTGTGGAAGTAAAGGGGGGGAGTGCTGGGTGGGACTGGATGTTGGGATTTAAGGACCCCCTATCTGCCACCTTAGGACAAACAACCTCCTCAGCCCTTAGTTTTTACCCCAGCCCGCCTTTTTTCTTAATCAGTCCTACTTGTGGGGGATTCTCTGAGCCCCCAACAGGCCCCACCACCTCCCATCAAGTACCCCTCCACTACCCTGCCAACCCACCCTTCCTATGTTCGCTGTCAAACATAGTTAGCTCAGAAATCGGGCAATCCCCTCCTTACCCGCATCCTCCACGAGCTAGAGCCCTCCCATTCACACGCACGCACACACCGCCACCATCATAGCCCAGCAGTGTCTGCAGCAGTAGTGAGGCGCCAAGCCGCCCGCCCACCCTGCCACTGGAACAGCACTATGAGAAAGAAAAGGGAGCGCAAGCAGGGAGAGAGGGAGGAAGGGGGGGATTCAGTTTGCAGAAAAGGGCAGCAGCTTCACTGCTGACAAAAGAAAAAGAATAATGATTTGCAAGGAAGAGAAAGACAGAGAGAGTTGGGATGGCGAGAGAGCAAGACAACGATAGAGAAAAACACAAGGGAAAAACAGGGAGAAACAAATGAAAGAGGGAAAGGGAGAGTGAGAGGTGAGCGAAGGACATGGCAGAAATAAGCATATATAGATTGATGAGAGCAATGAAGAGAGATGACAGGGTGACTTAGAAAGGGGGCAAAAAGACCGAAAGAGTGGGAAAAAAAGAAACAATGAGAGCAAGATGGAGGGAAGTAGAGCAAAGAAAAAAGAAAAATGAGAAAGCTGACATATAGCATGGATGAAAAAAATGAAGAGGTGCTGACATAAGTGGTGAGGTGGGGAGAAAGAGCAGCAATAAACGGCGATAGCCGTTAAAGATAGGATAGGATATTTTCAAATGCGTGGCCACAAGAATATTCACACTTCTTGTTATCATTCCTTGTCTCGCTACTGGTTTGAACTGATCTCTTTCTAAGGTCACTTTACTAGCCCTCGAAATTTGTTTCATCCTTACAAAATCAGAGTGAAATAAAACTTCAGTAGTGTGAGTGAGTCAAATCAAGTGGGTATCTTCCGAAGCTATGGCCTTTTAAGCATTAAATTCCTTTTCCATGTTTTCTAGGTTAGTATTCCTATGATGGGAGCAATGTTTTTTGGTTGTCACCAAAGTGAGCAATTGCTTCAGTGTTGTAGAGCCAAAGAAGTCTCAGACTCTCTACATGTCACTAGTTTTACAGATATTTTAACAGGTCATAAATTTGCACCGGTTCAGCTAAGATTAGGTTCAGCACAGGAAAGTTCTGTACCCTATGATTTAAAACAAACCCTATGCTTAACATCCAGATTATCAGATATTAACCGTACCCATCATCTTTCCCTTTAGTCACCTTACAATTTTAGTTGCCTAAACCCATCCGCACTTTAATCACTTATTTGAATGTTTCTCATCCTCCATCATCATACTTGGAATGCACAGCTGTCTGTGAAAGAAAGTGCCTAATTTTCTGTCCTTCTCTTTGTATAAAAAAATGTACAGGCATAAAAAACTGTGGCTAGCTTTGAGTAAAAGCTGTTCATTTCCTGCAGCTCTCTGAGCCACACAGGTTTGTGGTTGGGCTCAGCCAGCAACATCAAACTGTAAGGCTGAAGAAACCAACCTCAGAATGTAAACACTTCATACTAATTTAAAATGGTGAAAGCACAATTTGACCCCATTTTTTGACGCAGTGGAGTGAAACTGAGTATTGCTTCAGAACCAATATGCCTACTGTACATACAGATAAAATGTGCGACTTGAATCTGAACCTATACTTTAATGGCATATATGCTTTATTGAGTTGCTAATCAGGCTGAAACCCATTATTCAGCTGCTGTTTGTTACATCATAATTACCTCTATAATTATCTCTGCAGAGTTTCAATACAGCTTTGTCAGCTAAGCTTCTTTAAAAATAAATCGGATACAGTGGGGTTGGGAAGACAGAGGAAGACAGATGCTTTAGATTTTAAAGAGAGAAGCCCTGTCCTGAACCAGCACACACACGATTTCATAAAAAAAAAATCACCCACCACAAATCATCACATGATATCAAAAACAGCAACCAAGCTTTATCTGTCCATCTGCACTTCCGCATACACACACAGGAAGATAAAGAGAGTTAAATCTTTAATGCTTTGGCAAATGCACTGACTGCCCTTGCCAATACGCCACTTAAAGAAATGAGTAGTCAATTACCAGAAGTCTGCCCTTTTGACTAAGATCACTGGACTTGCTATGGTGAGACTCAGAATCTGCTCTCTCTCTTTCTCTGTGCTCATCTCTCTGTGAAAGATGGGTGTTGTCTACCCATTTTTCAAAACAGCAATAACAAGAAGT
This sequence comes from Oreochromis niloticus, assembly GCF_001858045.2. Classification (NCBI taxonomy): domain Eukaryota; kingdom Metazoa; phylum Chordata; class Actinopteri; order Cichliformes; family Cichlidae; genus Oreochromis; species Oreochromis niloticus. The sequence continues at coordinate 26,880,249 of NC_031982.2, forward strand.
CTGGAAAAAATTTGTGTACTGTTCTGGAAAACAAAAGTGTGTCGCAATCAGATACTTGGACTGTTACATAAGCAGGAGAAGTACACACACACACACACACACACACACTGGGTGTTCATTTAATATAATTTACGTTTGAGTGAAATTACACCTTGATGATGTTGCTTAATGATGTCTCTGTAATGATTCTGAACAAACTGATTAAAAACTCGCAAAGTTTTTGTTTTTTGTTTTGAATGACAGGTTTTGTTTGATGTAAGGCACAACAGCAGAACACAGCCTGCTGTATTAAGAAATGGTTAAACATTAAAGTTTGTAATATTATATATGAGTGTAGCCTCAAAGTATGTGAACAAACTTATTTGTTAAATTAAGTTTAAATTCCAAAACATCTAAATCTTAATTTCACAGAGGAAGGAAGTGATCCTCCCACATTTTTGGCAACAGTGTATTGACTGTCAGGTCATATTCTCAGGCTTCAGTCTGTGTCCAACATCAGTGCTTGACCCTTATAAATGCTCTTACAGCTGAAAAGTATTAAGTCCCTGCAGCCAGACTTTTGTGGACAGCCTCCTAGAAGAACGGAGGCCGGCACAGCTGCCAATTAGTTTCCGTCCATCCATTTTCTTAGCCACTTATTCAAAAACCAAGGCAAATTTAGAATCTCCAATTAAATTAATATGCATATCTTTAGACTGTGGGAGGCACTTACAGGCAAAGGAAGAACATGATACAAACCCTTCACAGGAAGGCATGGGAGGCCACAGTGCCAGTTTAGATCCTAGATTAGTTTATGAGAAACATGAAAACATACTCTGTATGGCAAAGTACAGAAAGGCAAGTACAGTCGAGCAAAGTCACCACCTTCAAACTCAGCAAACTCACTCTTGTGCTCTCACATAGTCACACACACACCTATCCGCTCGTAAAACCTTCTGATAACAGGAGGGACTTATAGGACAGGGAAAAGAAGGATTGTGCTCTCGATGTCAATGGAAGGGACAAGATTAAAAAAGGGGAATTCAGTGAGCAGGGTGAAGGAAAAGACTCAGCAAGCGGTGATGGAGGGACAGAAGGAGGACAAGATCGAGGGAGAGGGGTGAGTCAGTGAGCCAAGGGTGACGAGGGAAGATATGCTTCAAATTAAATCATTTGGAACAAAAGAGGATTGTTGCCAAGCAACCCAGCCAGAACAGGGTTACCAGGGCAACAGAGGTGACCCGAAGCTTGACCTAAGAAATGGAGTCGCCCTTGTCGTCCATCAGCATACACACATGGGCACACAAACACACACCTCCGCCTTGCTCTCCGTGCCTGTTGCTTTCAAGGTCCATCTGACAAACACAAACAGACAGAAGGTTTCTCCTGGAAAACGCAGAACACAACCGAAATGTCAACCCGAGGTACAAACAAAGTGCAGTGCTTTCAATCAAGGCCAGTTTTAAAACTGAGTGGGGCCAGGGTTAGGCAGTTATGATGTTAGGCAAAATCACCAGCTAGTGAAGCACAACACAGAAAAACTGTCCAATGTCCAAGATGGGCCTGTAGAATAGATGAACATTGCTGTATTTTTCACAGGGTTTTGGCAGCAATATCAATATACAAACACTATTTAGAGCTAATGGATGGCTCCCTGATTCTCGCTTAGTGAGGGAAAGCGCATATAAAGGCTTATTTAAGGACCTATTAAGTTTAATAGAAAGGAGAATTTAGTTTAAAATTATGGCTATGATGTTACTCGGAAAAAAAGCGCTAACAAAATACTGCAAAGCAAAAAAAATCAAAGAAAATGCAGAAAAATTTACTTGGAATAACTATCTGCCAACAGAACAGGACAGTTTCACTTGTCAAATAAAGTAAATCTAAAATAATCCTTAAACTCGTACAATCAGTCTAAAAAAAAGTCCATTTGTTTAGACACAAAGAAAAACATTGGGGAAATCTTCTCAGAGAAAATTGCATATTGTGTTTAAAAAGCGCAATCCTGATTAAAATTATTATACTGGTACTTGGAATTATATTGGCTTGGTTAAAGAAAGAAATTATTCTCAATGTTGTGATAAGTGGTGAATCATTATCAACAGGAATTGAGAAAGCTTTGGTTTCTCTTCAAAGGTCTTTTTTTAACATCAAGCAGAGCATCACTTCTGTTTCTGAAGAATACCCCTAGAATACATCTGATATCACAAACTCATCAACTCTGCAGCCCATTGCACTCATGGTGTCACAGCTGTGTTACGCTGTTATGAAACCAAGAAGTACACAACATGAGCAAATGCGTATTGAGGCTAACATGTTTAATTGCTATTTCGCTAGCTGGGCCCACGTCCTCATTTTAGGTTTGACAGCGTTTTAGTAGGTAAAGGTGAATGGCTTGGACATGAATTGAGCTGCGGTTTGGGGAAGGCCTCGAAGGGGACTGGCGACGGCTCCTGGGCCTGGCAGATCCCCATGTACTAAATAGAAGTGAAGAAGTTAAAGAATTGAAAAGGTGAGGGAGGGTGGGGCACGTAAACGAGAATGAACAGCTTACAGAACTGAGGGAACCTATATAGATGAGAACCAGAAGGAGCGTGTTTGGAGGCGTTGTCCCGCTCCTGAAATTCTGATACATAATCTCCAATACAGAGCTTCCTGAGACAATGACTTGGGATGCAAAACTACTTTTGTGCACTTCATGCTTATTATTAAGCAGTAATAACTGTAAATTATAAGAAGACCAATACAAAAAGCTATTGCTATTGGCTATTTATCAAAGTTAGTGGCTGAGATGATAAACACATTACTGCTGTTATTTTCTGTCCTGTGTTTTGTTCATTGGAACATGTGATTGCTTTGTTGTGGTATAAGAATGACAACTGAATATTGAATTCCACTAGATCATTATGTGCTCTTATTACACAGAGGTGTATTATGTATAAGAAATGAAAGGGATTGAGTCGTTGAAATAATAAATCCTGCCTTTGACAAAGTAATATCCTACTTATCAGTGCTGAACAAAAAAAAAAAAGAAACAAGTGAAATACTTTAACATAAAAACTGCAGACATATCTTCTTGACAAGCAAATACGGCCTTGATTTGAGATAGTTCATTTCTTTTTCTTTTTTGCAGTGCACAAGGTTTTTAAGGCTGATTGACTAATTTCATATATAACCATATATCATCCTATATTTATTGGGATATGTGCTCGATGAAAAGTGTTTTGGGCTGTTTTATTATGACACTAGAGTTCCTCATGACTGGAAGAGTTTACAGCTGAAAAATAAACGTGTGTTGACTTGGCTGTTTGATGGACAAACTATATGTAATTGTGACACTGATTCTAGACTACCTCAACCACAGCAGAGGATTTCTACCCTGAAATTCAATGTCATTTTATTTGTTTGCGTCTTTACAAAAAAAACTAAACATGTATGAATAGCATGGAAATCATTTGAGAAAGATTTCGGACGAAAAGACGAAGCGTTAAGCTGTCAGTACGCTTCACACGTTGAGCAGCGTATAAAACATTCTCATCCAAACCCCTCTGACATGGGAAATGGTTTGTTTCCCCAGCGTCATTCAGAAAAAGTATAGCCTAAACATTTTTACCTTTACACATGGTTGCACTACAATGTACAAACCACTTTGTTTCAGCCTTCGACATAGTACTTACAAGAGCAGCCTTTATAGTTTCAATCATCCCCTCTTCCAGTACAGACGTGATCAAAAATCCACTGAAATTACTTTAGAAAACAGCCTAGTATGTTTTAACACTTCCTGTTTTCTTCCCTGCACAATTAAAAAAATTATTACAAACCTGTTCGGATACACTCATACTACAAATCATGATACTTGCAGATGCTACTGAAGTTTCTCTAGTATCATGTCAACTCTCCTGTCTGGCTGCTTCCGCTTGAAATCACAAATAAACGTGTTCTCTCGTCTCGTCATGTAATTGTTGCTGAAGTACATGAGAATGGATGTTCGGGCTGGGCGTTTTTTTGTTTCGTTTCAGGCAGACCTTCTTCCTTTCTTCTTTCCACTCCTCTCGTCTCTGACTGCTCAGCAACATGACATGAAAGGACGAAGGAGTGTTTTTGCAAGCGTGTTGATGATGGGGGGGGAGTGTACAATTGTGCGTCTCCCTTGAAATAGCACAGAGAGATAAAGCAGGGTTGAGAGAAGCAGAAATGTTAATGTGGTCCAAAGTTTGCAGTCTGTGTAATGTGTATGAGTCTTTGTATTTCATGCAAGGCCTGTCTTCTCTTCGCTGAAAGTGTGTGTTTGCAGGTGTACAAGAACTCTTTCTGCTTCGCTATCCCGACATGTTTCTTGTCTCGAGGGACCACTTTGAGAATATGTCTTCGTTGCTGTGTGTGTGTCTGTGTGTGTGTGTGTGTGTGAGAGAGAGCGAGAGGAACCATGATCAGCGCTCCTCTTCCCCCATCATGTCTACTGGAATGTGTGTATGCCTTGTAACAACGAACCCCAACTAACGAACGCAACCTTTCAGATGGCCCCCACGGTTTGTCACTCCCAATCAAGACAATGGAGATCAATGAAAAAGCAAGACGAGGGATGAAGAAGACAAAAAAGACGGGGAGAGCGGTGGCGGCTTCCAACAATGGCACCACAGACACAAACAGTGAAACAATAGAGCCTGGACAGTGGCGGTTTAATCTGCGTATGCTATGAGTGGCGGGGTACCGCTACACATTGTTAGGGTGCCCCTTGTGGGGTAACTGACTAATTAGGGTCACTCCAAGTGGTCTTAACTGTAATGACTGCCTAGACTGGTAAATTGGCGCGGCCCTGTGACCATCTGGTGACGCCCTTGACAGAAAATATGAGGGCAGCCCCTCACAGTATACGATGCAAATGTACACAGATGCACACGCGGCTGAAATGCTCTCTGATTTTTTTTATTCAATATCACAAAATGCAAATTCAAATCATAATATACACTCTCATTTATTCTGATTGATGCATTTCTACTGAATTGCATTACACTGAAATTAAATTATCACTTAGCTGGAGACCTTGTGAAATTTTTATCAACAACCCCTGGACCGTAATCACTTTACAAATGCGAGCAAGGCAGCATACAGCGCACACCTACACACTATAAATACATGCCACACAGAGGGCACTAGAAGATGGTGTTATTACAGTAAATATAGCAAATAGGTGGGTAAAGAATCAGGACAAGGCACTACTTATGCAACCAATAATCTTTTATGTATTTAAAAAAAACTGTTTTATTCCTTTAATGTCTCAGTGTAACTGACATCCGTTTGATAGTACTTACCATAATGTATTCAAACTGAATTCATCTTTGCACAGCATTTCCATGTAAATTTTATTCTTGTTCTTCAAGGTAAAAAAGGCTCAGAGAGAACACTTAAAGCACTACAGATCACTAAAGTACTTTTCTTGACAATAAAACTCTTACCATCTTCTTAAGATCAATTAACCCATTACACTGATTCCATGGTAGGTTGAGAGCTCCATTATACTTGTTGGCAGAACAGAATAATCAATCTATAAACCCAAAACAAAATCATTTAAAAAAAAAATCAATGTTCAAGATTTAAAATATTTTTCAGGTCTTTCTTTGTGCAAATACAGTAGAGAGGAACCATCACTTTAAGCAGCAGCCTAACTATCTGACACAACATATAATAAGGTAAATACCGGCGAGATCTATCATCCTGTCCCTAATGGGTGCTATAAATTTATATTATCAAGTTATATGTCAAGCTAAAAACCTGGAAAAACACCCAACACCCCCTGGTACATCGTCGTGCATGCAAGCACAGGTGGCATGATGGATGTACAGTAGGCTGTGCAGATGTGTGTGTACTGCACCAATCAGTGTCATTTAAAAGGACCACATCAAGAAATCTGCAACTGCCAGAAACTACGAAGCAAATGTTGGAAATTTACCACTATGGATTTCATATTCATCCACTTTCTGCACTGCTATCCAGTTCAGGGATGCAGGGCGGCCGGAGCCTGTCCCAGCTGTCGTGGGGCGGGGTACATCCAGTCTATCACAGAGGTAGCTCCCAAGACACAGCGTATAATACAACATGAGTAAAGGTTGGCTGAAATGCCGCTGTGGTGGGGCGTGTTCTGCTGGTGGAGATTGCCACGTGCCACGGAGATTTGTACTTGTCATGTGTCAAAGTAACATCCATATAAATACCACGGTATGACTTCCCACCAAAACACTGTAATAAAATGAGAAATCTCATTCACTTCATCAGTCAGTGGTTTCAATGTTATCCTGGTTGTCTTAACTGTTCACACACACCTTACTTGGCCATTTCCTGAGAGAGTAAAGTCTCACAAACTCTGGTATTTCAAAACATAAGTAATCCAAGTTAGCAGTCTGCATGTCTAGAAAATAGTTTCTAGTAAGAATCTATTCTCTTTTTTTGTTGGATAATCTGACATTTTTCACACTGTACAAAAAAACATTAACATCCAATCCACAGGCTTGCACACTACATTTAATTCCCCCGGCAAAGCTACTGTACAGCAGCACATTACTATGATATACTTGCGCTCTCCATTCATACACTCAGTCCTGAATCTGAATCTTATTTAATGTCACGAGCCACATTTGCCTGGAGTGGAGCCCTACAAGCTCAGCTCTGAGAGGAAAGGACTGAAGTCATCTTTCTTCTCCTGCCGTCTCACTCTGTTTCAGCTTTCTCTGTCTCGCTTGCTCTGCCTCTGTATCTCTCCATCTCTCTCTCTCTGCTGTGATCACACCCACCCCCTCTCTCTCTCTCTTCCTCTGTCTCCCTCTATCTCTGCTTCTCTACCTCTCTCTTTCCCTCTGCAGTCAGTGAATTCCCCTGGGTTCGACAGCAGGAGACTATTACACTCACAGACGGATTCTCTCTCCTCCAATTTCTCTCTGTCCTCTTCCTCCCAGCTCTGCCTCTCTTTCATCATTCCTCTCTTCCTCTCCTTCTCCTCTGTCTCCTCTGTTCCTCCTGTGCTCTAAAGCCTCTATCCCCTTATTCATTCTCTCCATCAGCATGAATGTGTGTTTTTGTGCATGCACAGGTCTTCCCACCCTCCCTCCTCTTAGTCTTCTTTCCCTCTTCATCCTTCCCTTCCCTTCCTCTTTCTCTTTTTCTTCAGTCAATATAATTGGCATCGCAGGAGTGCTCCCTGCAGAGTATGCTAAAACAGCAAGCACAAAAACAGAGGGAGAGCAAGAGAAGGAGGCAGAAAGGGAGAGACATAAGGATAAAGGCAAAAAGACAGAGAAAGCAAGAGGGGAGGACAGAAAAGCAGAGAGCCTGAAAAGAGGGAAGAAGATATGACGAAAAGGGGACTTAAAAGTGATGAGAGGGGAGGAGATATAAACATAGAGAATGGAGGGGAAAATGACATATAAAAACACAAGGAGGCAAAAAGAAAACAAAGGCAAGAAGAAGATTTCTGAGAAAAATAAGAAAGGGTTGAAAGAAAGGAAAATGAGGAGAAAGGAGGTGGAAAAACAAGAGAGGAAGTAAGATAAGACAAAGCAGATGAGGTAAAAGTAAAAAAAAGAAAAAAATCTGAGAAGGAACAAATAAAGCAGGAAGCGAAAGAGCTGCTGTGACACAATAAAAGAAGAGACAAAAAAAGAATCCCGAAATAAAATTACAGGGTGTTCAGAAAAAGAAAGGAAGACAATGTGGAAATAAGACAAACAAAAAGGAAAGTGAAGACAGAATTAAGATGCAAATGTAAGACAAAGGCACATGCAGAAAAGGAAATGAGGAAGAAAAAATAGGGGAGCAAAGTCTCAACCACGGCAATCAGCAACCAGAGAAACCAGAACGCATCCATTCAATTCCATTCAAAAACCAGCCAGCCACTCAAGGCAAATTCAGCCATATATCTCCTCCTGACTAGACACACAAGTGCCAAACCACATTACACTGCAAGACAACCATCCTGAAATAGCCCAGACCTCAGCTGCAGCAGCAGCAGCACTCTCTGCTCTCTCTGTCTCTACCTTTACAAGCTCTCTGCAGGTTTCACAAAGAATAATTTAACTTTTTTTTTCTTTGAACTTATGGGCAATATTTCAAGGTAAATGACCACGTCTTACCAGCGTAACTCACAGATTCCTTACAGGATTCAGGAAAGGAGAGCATCAGACTAATGAGAGCTTCTGCACTGGTCCCAATTAACAACACAATGTCAGCAACAGGAAATCTTCTTGGCAAAAAGCACATTCATCAAAACTTCAGGTGACCCATCCTGAAAAAGAGAGCTGACGAAGCTGTCCAGCCCCCCGACTATGTTCTCACTCAATTGGCAGAAACGCAGGTCAGGGCAGTGCAAAGATTACTGCGAGTATAGTACTTATATTGCCAAAGACTTAAACATCACAAGACTTCTGGCTAATGAGTCTCACACTAATGAGCTAATGAATCTCCTGCTGACACTCCGACTTGCTGAAATGAAATGCTATCTTTTGCAGGCTACAATGTAACACACATGTAGGGCTGCGACTAATTTTTGTTTTTGTTATTAATTCGTCATTCATTGTTTCATATATTAATTGATCACCTCAGTGGGGAATGTGTCAAAAGATAAAACAAATGAGTATCGCAACATCAGAGAGGAGCCTTAAAACTGCTTAAACTGAATGAATGTCACAAAGTCCAATGTGTTGAATTCCCACTCCTCCTTTTCTCATTTTCTCTAATAATAAAGAAAACTGCACTTATGTGAACCTGCACCGCCGTGCCACTTGTGGAACAATCAAAATAAGCTATGCACATCCTATTGTTCAGTCCAAAAACAGATTCATCCACACACTAAACCACTCGCATTAAAAGATTTATTCAGCTAAACAAACCATCACAAAGCAACCCTTACGTGGTCGTTCTGTGGCCCTTCGCTCGCCACTCGGCCTTTGGACGAAAGCATCTGCCAAATGGATGAATGTAAACACCAAGTAGCGCTTCACACATTGTTATTTCAACGTATCTTATCACAATTTAACTATGTGACAATTACGAAATTACAGAGAAACACTGCGGGTTATCTCAGCTTTACACTTTTATTTGGCTTTGCAGCTCACAACTTTATGATTTTGGCTCAGGCCGGAAAATGTTATTTTCAATCCTTCATTTATTTATTTATCTTTGAAAATTGGCTCTAGAAACTCACTGTAGCTACTCAGCAATAAAAAGCAAACAGACACATACTTTCCCCATACAGGCTTTTCCCTCAGGAGTTGGTGGAGGCCAAAAATAGAGCTAAAAAGGGTAAATATTGGCCTAGTAGTCACCAGATGGCCAAACAAACACTAACTGAATGATAACGGTTATTTGCATATATAAGTAAGAGGATAATGTCAATCCATATTAAGATATTGTTTTGGTTCTCTATTTCTCAAGCTCTCAAAAAAAGTGTCTAGTTTAGCTTTATATACTTTGCAAAGAAACAAAGTAACACCTTCATTTTAAAAAGGAGAATATGAAAAGGGGAAAAGAATATTGTTATCAGAAAGTAGAATATATGAGATTAATACTCTTAAAGAAAAAAGTGGACCAAATGCCATGTGAATAAATCCATGTATATATAAAAAACTTGAATCATTCATCAACATATGTGACATCAAAAAGATTGTATTTCATTTCTTTCACTTAAAAAGAAATCCAGATGACACATATTTGCCATTACTGTTAATGAAAATATGCCACAAGCTTTAATACTGTAATGTAAATTCTTGTTAACAACATGCAAGATTTCCCAGATTTCCTCTGAAATCTGACACTCTCTAAAATGCAGCACAGAAGCCCTCCGAGGCTGACAATCTCCCTTGTAATAGTGTCATTTGTTTATGGTAATTACTTTATTGTCAAAATCTGGCTAGGGTTTACAGATCTTACAGTGCAACAAATAGAACACGATAAAACTGCCAAAATGAACTTATTTGAGATTCAGTACAGCTTATAAAAATTCTGATATTATGAGCGGGCAGTGTAATAAAAAGGACAACATGAAATTATCTGTTAAGGAACATGAAGTCCAATTTTGTTTGCTAAAGCAGAAATGATGAATAAAACATTACACAGCCTATTGTACTGCTAACCATGCTCTGCTCTGAAATAATCTAAGACGGGACATGCAGGACAAAGAAACTTATCATAGAGTGGTGGAAAAATAAGACCCTTAATGCAGACGTTTCACACATTTTCACACTTCTCAAGGCCTTAAATTTAGATTTATTTTAAGGCTCTTGCAATTTTAAAAATCCGTGGACGCTCTCGCTTGCTCTGTATTTCTTATTATCCCTCTGTCTCCTTTGACTCTGCTTCTCTCCCTCGCCATGTGTGTCTCTTTCCCGCTCTACCTCTATCTAATCTTGCTTTCTGAAGCCAGGGAAGCCAAAAAAAAGAAGGGCAGATTCTATTCTATTCAAATCCAAAGCCGGGAGAGCAAACTCAAATCCAGCTGAATCGCATTTAAAGCTGGGTTCCACTCTAAATGGAACTTTGTCGACTGACTGTTGGTTTGGGCACAGGGGCTACTGTGATTGACACTCTGTCTACAGCACAGCTGAGGCGACATGTTGCAATGATGACTTCAAGTTTTTATTTTCCATGTTTGTAAAGTATTTCTATGAATATAACCAGAATTCCAGTTATTGCTAGTAATGCACAGATTAAACTTTTGATTCACGAGCTTTTCTTCTGGAGTACACCACCATCTTGCTAAAACATGTCAACAACTAGTAGGTAGATTGCCATGCAACTTTGTTCACGTCTTAATCTTCTCTAGAGGCTGAATCCTAATGACTTCCTTGAGACCAGCACTCTCCATCATATTCAAATTGAAGGTTATCAGTTAAATATTGGATGAATTGCAATGAAATTTGTTACAGACATTCACGTTCCATTCACGATTCTTCTTTCCGCTGGTCTCACAGCAGATCATCTCCTTCAATCTCAGCATCCTCTTCTTTTACACTAACCCTCTGCATGTCCTCCTTGACAACATCCATGAGCCTTCTCTACATTGGTCCTTTTTCCCGCCTGCCATGTTTAACATCCACTGTCCCTCCTCTGCACATCTTCACATCCACCAAAACTATCTCAACCCTGACTCTCCTATTTTGTCTCCACCCAAACACTGAATTTCAAGTTTACTTTTTCGTGCCCCATCATCGGTAAATAAATTCAGTCTGTCCACTTCTTTGGGTTATGACAAATAAAAAAAGCCTTACCTGAACTTTTTGTTGTGCATATTAGGATGCCAAAAAGGTCATTTCATTACTGTTAAGAATTTTATTTGATGCATTTTCTCCAGAGCTAAAGAACTTGAAAAAAAAATCAGCAGATAAGAATTTTCCCTCCAAAACTCATGCTTAATTCAGCTTAGACTTGCTATTTCGCATCCACTGCGTGGTAGACTCACTGCATCATCAGCACTTCCACCGACCTCAGGTAGCCACAGATAGCTGATGGCAGCAACACTGCAGCAGGTGGCTGATGTGTGAAAGTGCCAAGCAGCATGCCATTCAGTACAATAAAGCAATCATTGTTATCCTATTGTTTGTAAGAAGAGGTCAAAGAGGTCAAAACAGCAACTCAGTACTGAAAAATGTTAAATATGTCTTCTCTGGCCATGATGAAGGCTTGGCTTTCACATTAAGCCCACAGGCAACACAATTTACTAAAAGGCAGCTTACAGATTCAGCTTACTCAGGCAAGATATCAATCTGATAGTTGGCCATAAAGCATTCCTAAACTTAAACTGGAAATGTGTATAAGAACATTAGCTTACCTCACTATTTTACAAGTATTGGTCCTTGTTATAAACTGACATCATCAGCATGTCTTTGTAGGCATGTTGTGAGGATAATTTTAGCACTTTGCTAACCTTAATACTACCCACAGTAAGCACAGCCTCAAAGAACTGCAGACTCTTTCATGTTTTAACATGAAATTCAGTTGTCTGTGCTTGCCATAGGCTTTAAAGGTAAAAGCCCAGTGATAACGAATCATTGTTAATGAAATTCTCCTTCAAATTAAGTGAGTGAGGTAGGATGTTAAGGTCAGGAAAAAAACTTTATCACAGATAGAAGTCAATTTCTGTCTGTGACAGTTTCAAATATCAGCACCACAGAAGTGCCAATGAAAGACAATTAGATTTCCTGTTGTATCGGAGCTGAAGGGCCTTATATACGGCAGGTGGAAGATTTCAAATACCATGGCTAATCAACTCCTGGATATAAATTATTGTCATTCCAGTGAGCAACAAAGTACATTTCCCAAAACATTGTCATCCTCTGTTGGTCTTTACAACTTAAATCTTGCATAAAATGTGCTGCATTGGTATATATCTCTGCAGACAAATCTATGCACTAACACTGTCATGGTTAGGGATTCCCCCTCGGGCCACTGGCGCTCGAAAATGTATGCAGTCATAGCGGCACAGTGGGAGAAATCATCCGACAAATGGCAGGTGTTGTATCACTTTTCTATTTCTTGTTTTTAATGGATTTACTTTCCTAACAGAGCAGATATCTGTGACTTCACTTTGAAACTGTTATATAAATAGTTATTTTATCAGACTGTCTATCATGTCTGGCACTCTGAATTATTCATACTTATCTTAGTAGTATTAAAGTAGAGCTTTAAAGGTCCCATTTCAGTGCTTTTTTTAAAACAGAGAATAATATGCATGATGATTTGTGTTGAAGCAGTGCATGTGTTTTTATTCCTCCCAACAGTGAGGTGCTTTTCAAATACATGAGCCGCTGTGGCTTTGTTAATATTGGTGTATGAGCGTTTGTATGTCTCAGCATGTGTTTCCCCATACAATAAGAAACTAATAACAAAAATTAATGGGATATTTGTGAATAGCTAATAGAGTTTTGTTTTGTTGACATTTCTATGTGTAACAGAATAAAGTCCCACAGTAAAGTGCTCATATAAATGTTTGAGAGTGGCTCACAAAATGTGCTCCTTTATCAGGTGTTTTTTTTCCCCTTCAAATTGAAGATGTCAGATTTGATTCAGGTGGAGGTTTCATTTTTCATTTCAAACAGTGCAATATCAGTTGATTGGAGGGAGTTAAGAGATTCAACTCTGACAGTAAATTTGATAGCAGTACTTGAAAGACAATTAATCAAGACACCAAGATCGCCGCCTCCTTCATTCGGTTCTCAATTCACTGTGCTAGCATGTGCCCCCTGAAACCACTGCTATTTGCATGTATATGCATGCAGTGCGGGATAACTATTGTTTAGAGGATATGTGCCAGTCAATTTACGGCATACTGGCTGAGGCTAATCCGAAACTGCCAGTAAAAATGATTGAATTTTTACAATTACTTCACATCTTAACATGTCCGCAATTTAGCTGATACTCTAAACCAGAACCAAGCACAATGCCTGAGCAGATGCTGCAGGAGTTATGTGATTTTTACCAAGGCCATATTTCCAGGCCACATTATTACAGTGGGGCTTCAGTATGTGACATTTCACTTGCTGTGTTTTCTCACTCAGAGCAAAGTGTGAAACTTTAGTTTGACACAAGCTCTAAAAATAAAAATGAGGACGTTAGATTTGACTTGATGTGACACTTGAAAGTAAAAACATAATCAAGTCTTTAGTTTTGACCTGGTAAAATGCAAAACAGTAATAAGAAAGGACAGAAAATAATTGTTTAAGGTTAAAAGAAATGATTATTTATTCTGGAACTGTGAAAATATCTTTTACTATTTAAAAAAATGTATTAGAAATGTTTCTTTTGGTGAATTCAACACTCCAAACACGTCATCTCATAGGACAGAAAGCAGCAAATTTTTACTTAAATTGTTACACGATTATCAAAGTTGCAGAATGATTTTCTGTTTATGTACTTTGGACTCTGCAATTAGTTAAGCAAAGCCTGGCATGCTGTGGATTTCCAATCAATTCTCATGCCAGGGTTTCAAATAATATTATTCAGATGGTGGCACCTGTATGTATCTATGTCTGCACGTACCCTCTCTCATCTTTAACGGGTGGGCCAATCTGAACGAAACGTTGCATGAACATGTTTTTAAAAAAAGATTGATTATAAATCCCAATCCTTTTGATTTTCATATATATGATCTTCATCTCATCATCCTCCTGCAAATGCAATGTTACATTCTAAGATTGTGTTTCTTTCATGTGTCACATTCAACATACGGCACCCATAACATTCAACAAAATTTGTATCCACAACCGAATTTTGTGTGAATCACCATTTAAATTATTTATAAAATAAATCAATATTTGTATTATGTCACTATTTAAAAATTACAGGTTAATTATTACCAGCCAACATTAGAGGACTCTATATAAGTATCAAACACAAGGTTTACAATTTAGGTTTTTTTTGTCTTTTAACTTGAACTCATTTCTATGGCGCTCGACTACATTGATACCTACCCTTTAGCACTTGAGCACTGACACATTGGTTGTGGTATTACTTGTCACAGAGTGATCAGTCTTCTTTTGCAGAGCAACAAAGTCCACATTTGCATGTTGGAGAGATGGAGGAGACATTGATTTATGTCCCATTTGACATCTTACAGATTTTTAGTTTATTTTGATCGTTCACTTGCTGGTTAGGTCTTAGGCACCAAAAACAACTTGCTTAAATTTACCACATTAACCCTAAATGTTAAAAACTTAAACTTCATTGCAAAGCAATCCTTTCAGATTCCATATCTGTCAAGTTCATCTCACGACTGCAATAACCCGGTGTGTCACTGCACCAGCAGCGACTATTATGAGAAGTCTAATAAAGTTGGTTGGTTGCGTCCTGTTAAAGTTTAGCCTTCAAACTTTGAAAACTTCTTAAGTGAACATATCAGCCTGATACAATGCAAACTCACATAATGGCCTTGAATGTAAAGTATACAGTAAAATTAACATTGGGAATTACGCATTACACATAAACTCAATGTGCTTAACATAAATGATAAAAACTGAATGCCCAAGGGCAATAAAAACATCATAACAGGCCTCACAAGCAAATAAAATACTAATATAAATATTTCTAAGATACTGTATCTTATATTAGATTAAATGGTAAACTTTTGTCCAAATAGAAGCATTTTACTAAGCTACACTAAAAACTTTTTTTTTTTTTTTTTTACACAGAGGATATTGAAACGTTTGAGATATATTCTTAAAGTGCTTTCAATTGCATGAGGGCTTGGAGTGGTTTAACACTATTGAATGGCAGCTGATTCCTCCACAGACTTGCAATACACAGCAGTATGAAGAAAAGCCAACATGTAGCCACCCTTCCTCTGGCAGCTGACCCTATGACGTCCTGAGTAAAATGCACTGGGTGGTTGATGAAACCAGGCCAGCTCTGAATCTTACAACCCTGAGGGGAAGAACCAGAAAATGTCACCAAACTCTTCAAACAACAACAAAAAGATGCTCTCGGAGGCACGCTGCTGAGCGCTGTCACAGAGTCAAGCATGACACCTCCCATGTACAAGTCTATATACCTCCCCTCCCTCCTGCCTGTGAAGATATCAACCTGAAAATAGATCAGTGAAGCTGAACACCAAGCCGCCATAAATAAATCACAATAATATTTAAATATTCATTGTAGAATAAGAGAATAAGGGGGGAAAAAGCAGAGGATAAACTCCTTCTTCTTTGGTTCACACATCAAAACAGTTTGCCTTGAGGAAGTTTGACTGCATTATCAAATTCTCCCTTCAAGGTACTCATCAAACATACAGTAGCTTGTGTAAGAGGCTGATAGTCGTCACGCCTCGGGCTGCCCGTGTGAATGAACAGCAGATAAGGGCGTGTAGCTCATTAACTCAATTATATTATTCACTTCTGCCGTCTGTCGATGCACTACAAAAATAGGATCGAATGTGCCGGTAGATATGAAGTCATCTTCGTTGACACACAGGCCAAGGTAGAGTGATCATACTGTAAATATAAAGAGATGGGGGTTTCCATTCAGAAAATACATCAGCGTGGGCTTGTAGAGCCTCGCAGCAGGAGCTTGGTCAATAAATCTGTTCTTTAAAAAAAAAAAAAGCCTATCCTTTTGTCACACAGAAGCAGGAAAAAATCTGAAACAATCAAAATAGCACTCGACATGCTGCGGCATTCTCAGCGTGGAAAACGGGAGGTCTGGCATGCACTCCTCAATCCTGCCCCGCTGTTTGCTTTTGATAGCAAAAGTCATAATGACATTCAAGTACTCACCAGGCTGAGAAATGAAGCTCTGACAGAAGGAGAGAGAGATAGAGACAGAAGGAAGAGGAGAGCATGGAAGTGTGTGTTACTCACGTAATACTCAGATGAGTGTGTGAGTGCATGTGTAACCTACTGTACGTGTTAGGGTGGTGAGTCGGGTGAGACATAAGTTGGTTTTGTGCCAAGTGGTGCAACTCGCTGCGGTGGAGACAGCAATGTTCCGCTGAAACCTAAGTCTGTTAATAAAGTGCGTGATTAATTTGCTCTGTGTCATTTTCCCAGTGTCCTCCTACAACACTACTTCAGAGATGACTTGAAGAGCCATTTAATTACTCAGCACTTTGCTCACTCGGAATTGAAGAATTGCTGGTTGGACAACACCTTATGGGGAAAAAATATATGCATAAGCAATTTGGGAACTGTTACATATCAAACGCCTACACTGTGTATATACAAGAGGAACACAGTGCGGGGAGTATATATATGTATGCTGTATGCGGGCTCGCCGGCTAAACACAATTTTTCATCTGGCAGTCAACAGCCTGGCTCACAGGGGTATTTTTGTTTAAGTAAAGAACAGAGTGCCTTCAAAGCTCCATTTGAATATATGTTTGTGTGTATGTGTGTGTGTGTGTGTGTCTTATTCATGTCTTTATGCATAAATGTACACATGCGTTTTCCTGGAAGTGTTTTTGTGTGGTCACAAGCATCTGCTTGTGGGTTTGCGTTGCTGCCTCTAAGACCCTGTTTATAATTGGTTTGAGCTGGTGTCTTGGGCCATCACATTACAAGTAAATATCACCATATGCGTTTGTCTTTATCATGTTTCTTTAAAGTGTTGAGCTGACGACTAGTGCTCAGATTTCATTAGTGTTTATGTAACCCTTTTTAGGTCAAGAGTTCGCTTACACAGTTATCTTGTCAGTTGCACAATCAGATATCATCCGATATTATCCCACATCAGAGAAGGACATGCACATGAGAGAGGGCTTTCTGGCAGAAAGCCACCCCAGAAACAGTTTTAATACAGCGTTAATACTGTGAAAGGCTCTGTTTTAACAAACTACTATCTTTTCCTCAACTTAGCCATGTAGGTACTTTATCAAAAGAAGAAAAATGCATAAAAAATCAAAATACAGTGTTAGTCTAATGTAATTTGGGTTTCTCAAGGGTAAAGTCCTGTGTTTGGCCCTCATCTTCAAATTGACTTTATTGCGCTACAAGTCTTCCACTACAGAACGCGTTGTGGTTTAATATTTGTTCCTGAGTTGCAAAGCTTTGACATCACAACAACATAATTTGTTAGTTGTAATGATGGTCATGGAGCTTCATTAATATGATTATGTAGGAACAACACTAGCACGCTACAGCACTCTTAGGAATACATCAGGGTTGCATTTGTGTTTGCGCAACAAAAACACCAAAAGCTAAGCTAAAGTGGTTTAAGAGATTAGAGCGATGTGTCTTGGTCATCTAAGAATCTCACTGAAACTGTCCACAACCTAATTTCCAAAACTAAAAGCAATGACTTGCAAATCATTTTCAATACAATCCCAACTTTTTTTTCCAGAAATGCAGTTGTTTATTCATGTCTATGTGTGTGAATGGCAACGTACAGTCAAGAACTTCATGTTCACTGAGCAAGGAGCATGTTTAAGTCTGCGTGAGAGGAAAGCTGGCTGAAAGACAGATAGATAGACTGCGTGTTTGTGTGTGAGTGTGTGCGTGCGTGCAAGCATACTGGGGTTTCTTAACAGTCTGCCTAGCAGAGGGTGAGAAAGCGAAGTGAAGGAGAGTGAATCAAAACGAGGTGTGTGTATCTTAGAAAACTGGCAAAGGTGAGTGTGTGTGTGTGTCAGTGTGTGTAGCAGATTCCCATGCAGGGATAAGCAGCTTAGAGAAGAAGCATATTCTTTTCTAAGTAAATCTCATTAATTTTAATTAGCTGTATATTTAGCCCATACACCTGGATTGGGTGTAATTCCGTTTGTATATATAGCGACAGGTGAAATGAGTCAGGTTGCAATTATATTGCTGAGCAGTCTCGCATTAGCATAATGTCCTGTTTTTTGATTGTGTCGCATGGCTAAGAAGGATATCAGAGGCAAATATGCATTCCCTTCATTTTCCTATTGCATGCTCTGTGTAGCGCGCCAGGGCTCGTCCTTTTAAGCGTTCACCTTTTTTTTCTCTTGTGAGTTCTTTCTCCCTCCCTCGCTCCCTACACTGTTTCTTTTCATTTTCTCTCCGGTCTGTGCACCCCATCATTAGAGTGCGCTCACTTTTTTTTTTTTCCTCCTCCCTCCCGACCCCTCCTCCTCCATTTCCCTGCCGTCATGCACCCTTACTGTATGGTTTTCTCTTGTTCACGTGAATGCCTCTGTCTTTCTCCCTCTGTCTCCCTCGCCCTCCCTCCTTTCCTGGGTAATCAGCTTATCCTATGTGTGTCCAAGCCTCTATGTCTGCGTTCCTCCTCTCTTTGTTTCGGATTCATTCAGCAGGCAGATTAGAGATGCCTATTTGGTGCCTTTGTCTTCAACCGGCACAGTAATGCTGAGTTACACCGTGTGGTGATGGCCCCATCGTCAAAAGTCGCATCCACTCACCACGAGTTCATCGTAGCTTGATCGGTGCAAACGGTCAGGTCCAGATTAAAAGCCGAGCCCGGACCTTTCCACTGGTCAGCGCAAGTTTAAAGCCTGCACTTGCATTACAATGACTCACTGATCATAAGACCTTATCTACCGCTTAAAATGACGCATTATATTTCATTAGTTGCTAACAGAAAACATAGATGTGACACTTTTTAAAAGCTCAAGGATAACAGAATAAAGCAAACAAGATTTTTTCATACTCATTAGCAGACTGCTGCTTTTTTTTTTCTTTAAAGTGATGACTTCAGTTCCTCCACTTAAGACAAGAATAGATGGGAGCAGCAAATCTCATAAAAGTGTAATGATACTAATTTAGGTCACAATCGCTGTGTACAATGAAAATGTTCCAACAATGAAAATATTCACTGTATCAGGCGAGTACCTGTCTAGGTTGTGACACTGAAGGAGAAGAACAATAACAATAAACCAAAAACACTATAAAAGAACTTGAAATGAGGTGCATGAACACAGAGGAAACTAAACAAAAAGACAATTTACTTCCTCTTTCTTTTAAAACATTTAGCAGTCTTGCATAATTTACACCTTGTATTAAAATTCAATTTCTTTGGATCTCTGTAACTCAGAAAAAACATGGCTTTACAGAGAGTAAATACATGGCACGATCTTAACACTATCAGGTCCTCCACACCACCCACAGAGATGATCAAACCTCAGCCAGGAGTAAATACAGTGTATATTCACATCCTGCAACCACTGCAGAAAAGTCTAAACTTCTCCAGAGTTTGCCATTCCTTCAGCCTCTCCAAAGACACCTACAGTGGTACAATACAGTACCACACTCAGATCCCATCAGTTTCTCACTCCTATCCACTTTTTCCCCTAGCCTTTACAGTAGTTGCAAACTGCAGCAAAAAACCCTCGTCATCATTTTTGTTGCCTTCCAGGAAAGACTCGTAAAAGACGACCTTTTCCACTTCAATGAAAAGTAAATCCAGGCTCTATGGTATCATGTCTAATGATCCTATGCCCGTCATGGCTGTTCTTGTTGACAAAGCAACCTCCCCAAATGACACCCCCGCTTTGCATTGGCTGCATTCAAATATTTGATCCGATTACAATGCAGCCATAAATGATGATGAAAACACATACACTAAATGCCAGGAAGTGCATTAATTCAAAGGGCATTTAAATAATACAGACTGAATTTCAATAGCAGATCTGCAGTATATATAGAAGCTATGAGCATTCAAGCAGGGTGGTACAATATGATTGGGAGGCATAAGGAGTGCAGCAGTGCAGTGGAACCATAAATGAATTCCACTGAGCGGTAGCTGTGTTACAATGCAAAAACTTTAATAATGATACTGTCCAACAGTTTCAATGCAGAAAACATATCTCTGTAAACAATAAACTTGCAACTAAAACAATAAAAAATATGCCTTGTATAGGAGGCAATATTGAACTCTGCTCCGGCACAATAATATACCATTAAAAAGTATTTGTATCAGATGTTAGGATCCAACTGGCACTCAGTTTAACTGATAATCAGCCAGTCGATGGTAAAGCTATTAAAAAAAACTTTGACGCATGTGCAGATAAAGGACACAGATTCAAAGACCTTGTCACTCTGTCTGCTGATTCACTTTAATAGCGCTAAAGCAAAAGTGTCAGACTTCAGATTTATTCTCGTTATGCTCGTGAGAGTTTATACTACATTAAGTACCAATCTGGAGAACTGCTTCACAGTCCTTTTCCTACACTGGTTCTATATTTGACACTTATATTAGAGGCTCAATAAGACTCACCATCCAGTCAATGGACAGTGCTATCCCCAGCAGAACTAGGTAGAGTTCCCTACACAACACACAGGTGAATTGAAATGGCTTCATGGTTGTGGTATCAGTGATAAGATCCCCCCACAGACACACTCTCTACCACGAGTTGAAGTGATGGCATCATCAAAAAGAGGCAATATATAAGAGCAACCTCTGCTCTTTCATTGGTGGAGCTCCTGCGCTCAGGGGGAACCCTCAGCACTCAGACTCAATCAATACAAATGCTTCGCTTTACAGCCATGCACTCGAATCTTCCAGCACCCGGTCATAGTTGGAGTTTACACACAGCACAGTGATGTGCTTCAACAAACAGATACACCTTTCCAGGAAGCCCTTGGTCTGACCACCCATGCGTTAATGACACCATTGGTGATTTCCACCCCTGCAGCAATCAATTAAAATACCCGCCAGAGAATTCCAGCAGATAACATGAGAAAAGCAGGCAGGTAGGGATGGGGGAATGAGCGTGAGGGCCTTGATCAAAGGAAAAGCCAGATGAGTGCTGAACACAATATGGGCTCTTGTTGGTGGAAACATGCTAAATTAATTTATTTCAAGGCTGACGCTGTTGTTGTTGTTAGGTTTGTTTAATCGGTAGTGTGTTTGTGAGGTGATGGTTTTGAAGCTGGCTGCTCTGTAAATGCGGGACCCCTATTTTTCACAACCCTGAGTTGCTGCAAAGTGATGTGTCTTCTGCGAAGCACCTGAGAGGGCGATGAATGGGTTGCCGCTCATCAAAATCTCAAGAGCACTTCTTTCTTTTAGTTTCTTAATGGCATTTGCTGTTATTATGATGGCAGCATGCAAGACTGATCTGTTCTGATGTAATCTCACATTGCCTGAGAGAGCCTGGGTGGATGAGATCTGCTTCAGATTGATGAGGTCTAATGGAGTCTTGTTTGGGTGCAGCTGATACTTCTAACATCCGAAGATACTGGCGCGCCACTGCATTTTAATTCTGCTTAATTTAGCCACAAATGACTTATCAACACTTTTGCCTTGTTGAGCTGTGACTTTCTCTTCCTGCCGCTTACGCATGTGTAATGTTTCAGCATGTCGAGAGATGTATGAGCATAACATGAAGAAACAGCAATGTGCATAATGTGTGATGCAAATCATTCCCGGGGACTCTAGTGCTCATGGTTAGAGCTTTGTTGGGAGTTTAATCAATCAGCCACAGCACACTAATTAATCGGCATGATGAACAGGAGAAATAATTGGTTTTCTGCCAGATGTGAATCTGTTTCAAACTAATGCCAGCCAATCAGAATCCAATTTATAATCAGAAAACTGATCTGGACAAGAAAACACTTAAAGGATCAGAGAAGAATAAACACACAAGACAATAGAAGTAATATGGCTTTAGATTTAAAATTCCGATAGCAGACAGTCTCCTGGAGCTTCACTACATGTTTTAGCATGTGTATTTTAGATGCTTAATTGGATCCATATAGTGCCACAATCTCCCTCAGTCTCACAGATTCAAATCTGGGATATGTGCTGGATTATGTCATTGTCGTTTTTCTCTTAAAAGACAAACATATTGCTAATTAACTGGCATGATCAGTATAAGAATAATTAATTGGGCTCCTCCCCAGATGTTTCTGAATGAATCTGCAGAAAACTAATGAGGGCTGTCTGGTTTTTCTATTGAAGCGGCAGATGTCATTAGCTACAGCCCACATTGACAATACTGATCAGCCCACACTCCAATCAGACCAGGTAACCAGTGGCTGAAACTAATAGAAGAGCACTGGAGGAAATAAATAGCCAGCACTGAGATTGGAAACCACTGGTTTAGCCCCATGCCAGTGGAGCCAAATGGAAAAATAGCTTAGGCCTCTTATTAATGTCACAGTGGCTAGGCGGTAATTCCCCCAGGCTCTGTGTACCTCGGCTTGTTAATGAGTCACTGCTTATCAGTCAGCCTTGTTAACAGGCAGAGGCCTCCCATCCAAACCGCCTACTGCTATTGTGTGCTAGCCGTACTGTGTATTAGCCAAATGTTCCCCCATCTTGGCACACAGGAAGTCAACACCAAACAACAGCAACACACACAGGAAGTGGGCTTTTAGCCAGTGAGAAAGAGCTGCTCCTGGGGGAAAGGAACCCATTCTGCAGCAGTATAAAGTGAACCACTGGCAGAGACACACACATGCAGAGCCCTCCCGCCTATAAATCTTACCACACTAACAACTGGTCCACACTGCTCCCGTCCTTTAATCCTTATCCATTACTAGCCTCAGCTGGAAGCATCGGGATTCATTCAGTGTTTCTGACTAGCAGAACTCGCTGAAGTAAATAAACTATTAGGCATGTTTCCTGCCATGAATGCAAACACTCTACTGGAGTCTGAGATCAGACTGCCATCAGGCTGCCATAGCGTTGAGGGCCAGGTGGTTGATTGGAGGTCGCAGCACACTGTTCTACTTGCTGTCAACTGAGTGCTTCAGCAGACGGACCCTCACACTACACAGCAGTCCTGTGGTAACTGGGTCAGCGGTACAGAACCAGGGCACAGCCGGCCAATTGCATGCCTAATCTGTGCCCTTCTGAGAGGCACTTTCCATCTACAGCGCATGGCTGCACATCCAGCTGTGGAAATGGATATGTCAAATGGCGTGCAATTAGTGTCTCCCTGATTCGTTCACATGCTCCAAGGATGCCCGGTCACAGATAAATCCAGAGCAGAGTTAGTGCTGTCCTTTCCATGACTTTGACATACATCAAATGGAAGTTCGAAGTCCAGGATTGATCAACAGTTTAAACTCATGAATGCTATCATAATATATGATCAACCACATATTTCCTGGGAAAGTATTTCTTTTTTCTTAATTGTAACACTCTGACCGATGATAAGACACAAACAGTCCATTTTTAATCCACTGTGGACTCTCAGTATAGCAATAATAGACGGTCCTACTCTGATGGCTCATCTGCTTTAACGTTGACTTGCTGAGCTAATCGTTTTCCTCTCTGATACATAACACTGAATTATTTAAGCTAAGTAGACCCTTCTCTTGCAAGGCCACTTAGCATGGAGATCTCCATTATGACGGCATTATCTGACTGTCTGCCCCACCCTACTCCACCTTCTACTAACAGCTCTGCTGCTGTGTCACAACATTCAGACAGATCGGAGCGGATGTGAGTGATGGGCTGGTGCTTTGCGGCTTATGCACTACATTTCCCTCTATAACTGCAACACCATTGCTTACCACATTACTCAAATGTCAAGCACAAAACAGCAAACACAAGATTTATTCATGAATATATCTATTTTTCTGTATCTTGAATTTTTTTGGCATTGTTCCTTGGTGTTGTATGTGTTGAATAAAGGCTGGGTTCCTTGTTTGCCAGTGGGAAAATCTACAAGTTTTCATTATTTCTTGCATCAAGGCCACTAAGACAAATTTCAATACTACTGATAAAAAAAGTATCCAGTCTTCTTCTGATTAATGTATTTCTATATGGTGCAAAAATATATATATTTTCGAACATTTTTGACAAGTGATTCTGACTGATTTCACTGCAGCAATATTATTAATTTGATTTTTGTGGAATTAATACAAGTACTTGATCATTCTTTGATGACACATATTACTGACAAAAAGACATGGATGCCAAAATTGTTAACTCAGCACTCCACGGTTGCTTCTCATCTCTCAGCTGTGCTCTTTGACGTGTTTTCTCATCTCCTAAATGCTGTCAGACGTCCCAGGCTTAATTACTCTCCTTGACTGACATGATAATGTAAAACAGCACTTAGGTGAGACCAAAGCAAGAATTGGTCACGCATGGTCAGGCCTCCCTCCAGGCACACCTTAATCAAATGTGACATGCGTGTGAATGCGGGCCAAAATCATTTTCGGACCCAAATAACGAACCAGCGCCTGGGTTTCAATGACGAGCTACACAGTTGGGGTCAGCATCCTGACAGGAGATTGATATTTCATCATCAGCGCCTCAGTCTGAGGTGATTGTTTGTGCATTTCTCATCTTCAGCAACTTTCAAGGTTTTGACATGCTTCCATTTGCATTTGTATTACAGCACCCTGATCCCAACTTCTTGACATACCCATATTCTTTCTCACTTTCTACCACACTGACCAATGTGAGCTCACACCGACAATCCTTCGCTGCCCCAAATTGAATTCATAAATGCATGGAAACTCAAGTATACCTATTTCAACAGAAAATAAAAACAGCTGATGTGGATAAACAAATTCAAAGTACAGTAAATGTAGTCCGTGTGCGTGCATATCTATGGGCGTATACTGTGTATGTCTCCATGCATATGCATGCAGTGTGTATTCACAGGTGCATTCAGATTTGTGAAATAGTGTGGGTGTGCATAAGTGAATACAAGGGGCCTCTGAGAATATATATTGGAAATGCAAATCAGGGAACATCTATTAGGAGCCTTATTACCTGCTATATTGTCTCACAGTTCTTTGTCAAACTGTGCAAAAAAATACCAAGTGTAATGAGAAACATGCCGACAGGATTCTACCTATGTCAATCAATTTTCTGTGGATTGAGGGCCAGTGGTGACGCACCATTTTACCACTGGCAAAATTCGCCCTCTAAAGGTTGTATTACCAGCAGTCAGTCACTTGAGTGTTATGTAATTGGAAAGCACATCGGTCTGTATATTCTTGCCACTCACAGCAAGGATGATATCATTACAAAGTGCTTCTCTCATCAAATCCTCTCTTACCATCCGCTTTGAGCCGCACCCAGCTCATCGCAGTTTGAGCTTCAGCCATAAGGACTGTCATGTGTCTGTATAAGAGTTGAATTTGCACACTGCTTTGTTCCTACCTGAGAAAGCACAAGACAATCACTCTTTATCTCCAAGTGTATACTCATGAGAAAGACAGAGAGATGCTGAGCAGGTAAACATCCAAGACTGCTAATGATGAGTGTTTGCCTGTGTTTTTGCGTCTTATGCGACCTTATGCAAGTCATTTAAGATGTCACTGACAGAGAAAAAGAAGAGGAAGTTACTGGGCAAGTGTGCTACTCTGGCAAAGGACCTGCAATGCATTGCTGAGCCCTACACCCACGTGCGAGTCACACACATTCCTAAAAAACAACAGCAGAAATTCCACTGGGGTCTGGGGAGGTGGGAGTGTCCCATGTGCTTATTAACGCCGCTCTGATTGCCTTGTCATAATACAGAAAACAACGAAAAAGCCTCAAGTAAACAGATAAGGGGCACCACCAGAGACAGAGAGAGTGGGTCAGGGAGGTCAGGGGCCCAGGGAGAGACAGTAAGAGGCAGACAGATACAGAGGGAGAGAGAGATGTGCTTACCAAAGCTAGTATTGCTGTGAACTGCAGCTGTGAAGAGTACTGTCAATAAGCTGACACTCCATAATGCAAAGGGGGCTGATGGGAAGGCCATGTTCGGGCACACAGATCCGCCTGTCTCACTGAATCCTCAGGAGGGCAGAGGAGCTCTGGAGTGTCACCTGCAGGGAAAGCAATAGAGAGATAAAGAAAACAAGCAGGCAAGGCCAACTGGCCACTAATTGCATCCCCTGCCACTGGTTGGCTGCAAATGAATAAACGCTTGGCCCACCCGTTACTCACGCGTTGCTCCATGGGTATTCATCGATCTGGTTGTGTCATACTATACCGACAACTGATTGAGGGAGGTGGGAGTAAGGAGAGAGTGGGCGGTGATAGAGCCAAACAGAGGAGTAGACGGAGATGGTGGCGATGTTTAAGTGTTAATGAGGGGAGACGAGAAGAAGGGGGGGGTGGGGGTGGTGTTCATATTACTGTGAATTTATTCCACTTTAACAAGCTGTGCGCATGTGGAAAGAAGGAAAACGAATGTTTCTGGGCCCATTTTCAAGCTCCAACTAACTCATGCTAATTAAAAATAACGCTAAGCAACATTCCCACAATTGGCAGTGAAAGAAAAAAAGAGAAGAGGAAAGACAATGAAAGCCACAGCAGCAGCGGAGAGATACACCTGCCGCCCGCTGAGAATACACGGTGCGCTTTGCACTAGACCGGAGACGGACCGTCGTGCTTAATAGCTTCTCTGGCACTCGTTCTCACTCTCTCTCTCTCTCCCTCGCTTTCCTTCTCTTCCTCTTTCTCTCACGCACAATCCTTAAAATAGCAATAGCTTGCGCAGAGGTGAGCCCTCGGTCCATCTGTGGACGGCTCCCTCATGGTCAACGCCGAGAGGGAACCGGGGCTGTAACGTTGCCTGCGGGACGGACGCGCGAGCGGGCGGTTAGGGCGGGGACAAAGGGTGGGATGGAGTAATGGGGCGGAGGGGGGACGTGGAGAAGGAGGGGGGGGGGCATGTCATGGGAAAGGGATGTTGGGGACTAGAGACGGGGTGGGGGGTGTCTATGTTTATTGTTGCTCCAGCCCTTCCTGTTGAGTGATAGCGAGAAGCGAAAACAAAACTGGAGCAAGTGCATTCATGGGAAATAACACGGAAACTGAGCGCGAAGAACAGAAGTTCTTTGCTTACGCTTAACGTGGAGAGTGAAACCAATAAAGATGATGACAATAATAATAATAACAATAATGAAAACAACAACAGCTCGCGCATGGCTACCTGCATTGCTGCGACGGACCGCGAGAGCACCAAAGGACTGGTTCTCAGGTCGGAAAACCAGTCCTTCTCCCGCGCTTGCAGAAAAATCTGGTGCTCTTGAGAATTTGGGAGACTCTTGAAAAGGCTGGAGAGAGGTGGCTGCTGCACACCCCGCGAGTTGCGATCTTTTTTTTTTTCTGCAAAAGAGCTCGGAAAGAAAAAAAAAAGGAGGAGAGGAGTCGGGAACAGCGCAGACAGCCCGACAACAAAACGTACATTTAGAGTAAATTATGAAACACGCAGGGATTATACACTTCTCTCCCTGGACAGGCATAACGGATTACACAGAGAGAGAGAAGGGAGACTCGCAGTGCGCACACGGACACATTCCTGGAGACGGAAAAGCGTCACCACTGACAGGTGTCTCCTGTCCGCCCTACAGGCTACATTCTAACACTGTACATTAATACAAACTGTGAAACATTGCACGGCAATAACCACACACACACACACACAGACACACACACCGGTATAGTCCGCCTCCGGAGTCGGGTTTTGTTGATGCTGGTCTCCAATAAGGTCCCCAGTAAGGTCCCTCCTTTGATGCGCAGCAGTCGCTTGTTCGGAGCCTTCTTTCAATCTGCTTTTATCGACTTTTTTTCTCTCCTTGTTCCTTCTCCCGACTCCTTGTTTTTCTTGCTTTTTCCCCCTCCGCTCACTCTCTCACTCTGTCTTTGTATCTCTATCTCTCTCTTGCTCGCTCTCCACGGCTACCGTTCACTGCAGCAAAAACAGACTGTCTGAAAGACGAGCGGGAGGGGAGGGGACACGGGAGGGAGGGATGGAGGGAGGGAGGGGATTTTAATACGATTTGGCCCGTACCACCGGGATAACAGGGCCAGAGCAGGGGCCTACTGGCTGAGAGCAGCATGAAGGAGATGGAGCGGATAGTAAGATCTTACCATAGCGAAAAATCATCGTAATGTTGCTATAATACCCCACAGTGAGTCATCTGACCTTATCTGCCTTTATGGAATTTCATTTTCCCCTGTTGTACATAAGCTCGCTTTATCTAAAGTTTCCATAGCCTACAGAGTAGGTACAACATTTTTCTCCTGAATTCAGACCTACATATCTCATATCGGGTCATCTGAAGCTGATTGTCACGGTTCTCAGTGGAGTATAATGTTTCTTATCATTGATGCTATGGAGCTATTACTTATATCTTGCAGATAGGACCACTACTATTTCCCATCGGTTAGATAATTTGCAATGGTTGCCTAATGATTTAACCGAGTCCTTGGCCTTGTGGAGTTGTGGGACTTCCGTTTCCTCCCTATTTTCCCAGAATACTGTAAGTCCTACTTTGCTGAGACGTTATCGTTTCACAGTTTGTGTAGTAGTCCACCAATGTTTCATAATGGTTACACCCTTGGGAGTTTTACATATGCTTGCAAACGTTAAAGGGGAGAGTCCTTGTAGTTTTGACGTTTTTGACGTCAGGCCCGTTTGGGAATCAGGATCCAAGGGTGGAAGGGAGAGAGCGAGGAGGGGGGAGGGGTTGTTCAACTTGCCAGAGAGGATTAAGGATTAGTTTGCGGGCGGATTAGGTCTGTGTGTGGGGAGGCATGATGGGGTTAAACATGGATGGCACGACAGCCCAATCAGTGGTGGTGGCAACAAACTGAAACCGAGGAGGTGGGGTTGAATGAAAAAATAAATAAATAAAAAAAAATATAAAAACCATGGGGAGCGCGGGAGGAGGGGGGAGTGGTAAGGGGAGTCGTGGCGTTTGAGAGATCTTCAAGCAAGCAGCTGCTTTCCCACACTGAAAGCAAATAACAATATCAGCTCTGGGCTCCCAGATTTGGGGGGTTTTAAAGATGGAAATACTCCACCTTCAGGGATCCTTGAAAGGATTCCAGAAAGGTCCCCACCCTGATTTCCCTTAATTAAAAATACACAATGACTTTCACCAACTCTTCTTCTCCACTCGCACTGTACAATGTAGTTATGGTCTTTAATTCAATACAGAATCTGCATACAAAAAACCAATTTTGAGACGACACCATTTTCTAGCACTATGAGTCATTTATGTTCAAAGTAAACCGGAGTCTTTATCTCTCCCTCTGTCTCTGAACCGAATGGGAGGATGGAAACGCGGCATCTGGCATCATTAAACACTTGTTACGAGGACGGCAAAAGGCTTTAAACGTTTAGCTGCTGCCGCTGCTTCAGGAAAGCTTTTTGCTCTGGTTTAAATGAGCGCACTGCCCCAGGTGCCGAAACCGTGAGCGTGCGCGCGTGTCCGCTGGTGAGACTGTGCAGTAATGTGCTCCCGTGATAACTGAGCGCGCAGCCTGGACAGTAAAGCTGGGAAGGAAGCCCCGTGAAGTTCTGCTGTGTTTCACGCCTTTTCCCTATTTCAAATCTGCATATTTTAAAGAGATGACCTTTGCGCGGTGACTAGGCTCGTGTGAAATTACCAGGCCAGATGCACTGTTTTTGAGCTTCTGCAAAATAAACACGACTATGAATCATCTTATTTCCACCCATCCACCCTTGCCGTCGACAGAGCAGAGCAGCCCTGTTATGCAAATTTTATCTGCAAAGAACATTTTTAAAAAATGTAAGCTTTATTCTTAACCCTTCTCATTAACGGAAAAAAAAAATACAGCCGGATCCTTACATCCACATCTCTGCCGGGACTCGAACCCGGAGCCTCTGGATTAGAAGTCCAGCGCGCTATTCCATTGCGCCACAGAGACTGAGGCACCGTTTTTTCTATCAAAACCGGGTTTATACTCCCCCTCCCAGCCCTGCGCAGCATCCTCACCATCCCTCAGCATCAGGACCGCAGCTCCGTGGTGTAATAATTTGCCAACCGGTAGGGGGTGCTGCCGCCGCATAATCATCAGTGACTTAATGTCTCATAGAAACAGTGGGAACTCCCGCTTTTCATCCCCCATTGGTTTCGTGCAAGTTATCTCGTCAAAATATCATTATGGTGATGTTATCAGAGCAAAACTAAAAGATGGAACATTGTGCATTGGAAATGCATCAACAACTATGAGCCAGAGTGCTTGTTGTTTGTAGGGGAATAAAACAGCCAATACTTCTATTACCCCCCCCATTTCTTTTTTTTACTCCCCAAAAATGAGAAGAAATTCCACAGGGTTTAGTGCAAACAGTCTATAAACAAATTCGGTCTTGGATCCCACAGAGCCTGAGCAATTTTCCCGTCCATCACAATAGAAAATTGCAGACCAATGGATGTGCAGCTCAGGTGGAAATGTGCCTGTTGTGTGGATAGGACTTTGTGTGGGGAATCCTGCGTATGCCAAATTAACAGCAATCAGACAAAAAACTCATGTACAGAGAGGCATTTTGCAAGTGTTGATGTAACATTGAGCTGGCAGTGGTTAGGTATAGCGATGCCTGTCCAACAACAGAGATGATATGACTCTGTGGAGATTACAACACCATCAAAAGCACTGAATTAACTCTTGAATTTTACAAATACTGGCAAAAACAGTTTGCTGTGTCCTTTACAAACAGATTGACAAAACACATGACGCAACACCCAAAAATATATATTTTCATCAGTAAACCAAAAAGACATTCTGCCTAACAGGCATTTCCCCTCCAGGCATCAGTTACAAATTAATGAGCCAATTTTGTTGCAGCTAACTAGACTAGAGGCTAACCTCAGAACATTTACCTGTTTTTTGTTGATCTGTATGCACTTGTTACTGTACGCAGCACAAGCGGGAGTTGGATCTGACTTTACATCACAGCTTGCTTTTATTCACACTGCAGGACAAAAGCGGGTGAGATGCAGTGTGTATCTCCTGTGCGGCTCAGTAGGAGGTAAGGCCCGAGGCAGGCTGCCGGTGAGGAGCCTGTTCACATGCACAGCTTCCACCACTGAGTTGCCTCTCTACATTTCAGCCTCTCTCTTTCCTGCCGTTAAAAATGTATCTGAGCATCTGCAGCATGGATAAGTTAAAATATAAATGACAGCCTACAGTTTACAAAAAAAAAAAAGAAAACAAAAAGATTGCCACAACCACAAACACACCTTTCTGTGCACAAACAACATCAGCAGGCACACTGGTTGAACTGGCAGTGACTGAGCACTCAGGGCAAAGAAAAGTGATTAATGATTTTGACGTCACAGCACGATTAGGCAAATTACATAAGGCATGTAGGACATGTCTAATTTTGGCCGCTGGTTGTTGTTCACACTGAGAACAAGTGTGAAATAAACTGGGTCACATTTGCATGCACTTTGCACTCTGCTGCATCATTTGCTGACCCCAAAGACTCTCCAAGTGTAATTAATTCAAAAGAAGAAACATCAAAACATAATTTCTGAGTTTAGAATAATATAATCCTTTATTGAACACTTTGACGACATAAGTCTGCATTAGGCCACGGTACATATACACAAAACAAAACTCCCACAGTGAAATTCAGTTCGCGTTCACTTTAACTCGCTCTGTTCATCACGTCTGGTCCTGGGCTCAGATCATGAGCAGGGCTATTGACGTGATGACGGACAGACCAATGACTGTGTAGCCGGTGCGGTAGACCTCTGGAATTTTGAAGCCTTTGCCCATATCCCAGCCCTGATTAGATAATAATAAACAGAAGAAGATCATAAAAAGAACATTAAGCACACAAAAACATCCTCAGTTTATAAATGTTGGCAAATGTAATCAGTAAAATTAGTAAACATGACAAAAGCAAAACAAAACTCTGTATCCTCTTAAAAGCTTAAGCTAAGCAGTCCAGACACCTCATAAAACATGCAAATAGAAACACTACCAAAGAATTTCAAACAGACTCTAGTGTGAGGAAGAAAAAGGTAAGCAGTTCCTTGGTTAAATCGTTAGGCAATTTAAAAAATGAATTATTAAATCTTACCAAGTGGCGGATGCCATTATAGGTGTGGTAAGATACTGGGAAGGCAATCCCGAATTTGGCCAGCCCAGTAAGAAATGGACCAATGGACAGTGAGTGGATTAAATCCAGATAGTAGGGATAGCTCCCTGGCAAAACCAGAGCCGCCACCGCAAATGCTGAGATAGCTAAACACAGACAGAAATCCTGAGACCACCACACCTTTCATAATCAGTAAGAAATTAAGACATGTAAAAAGATGCTCCACATGCAACATTTTCTCTCCATAAGCCACTTCACCATATGATCCAGCTCACCAGTAATTTTTCAACGTGTAAAAGACTCGGTTATGTAAATACTTTTTTTTTTTTTTTGCTCTTGCTGGAGTGACAGCCAAATAATGGCTCTGGATCAAACCAGCGCTTCACGGGCTGCCTGCTACAATGTACTGAACACAATGGTTCATTTAAAGCTTCTATTTCTGTACTGCCTGGATGATAAAGAATATAAACTAAACAACTCTGTGTGAGAAAAGACATTCTTTAAAATATTTATATACATACAGAAAGCTGCATTGAAAATTAAATGTTAAATACTGACTGTTATGTTTAGATAGACTGATATGGCTTCCTGTCAGCTGGTGACAGTTTTACTTCCCTCACTGTGAATTGAAGTCGATTTCAGGCACGTGATTACTCATGTGACTCTAATAGAAAGCTGAGAGTCAGTGAGTGGCACTTAATGTCCGAGAGTTAGCCTAGCTGTTGAGTTTGGCCCTTATCAAGCCAATTAACACATAAACAAAGCTGATTCAGCTTTTACAGCATGTTCCATGAAGGTCAGCAGCACTGATATACAATACCACAATGACACGTGTTTTTACTCCAGGCGAATGACTGAAAGCTGTTAGCCATCTAGTGTTAATTTTCACATGTTGGGTTTAATTGTATTGAACAACTTCTGTTTTGTAATTCCAGTAAATGCACTTAGCAGAAATCAATAGTGACAGACTAAAATGCCCTGAAGACATTTCCAGGGTCACTCAAAAGCTGACAGCGGCTGTATAGCTTCTTTCAGAACTGGTATTTTAAGGGCTAAATTAATCATTTACTAGCTCTAACTTTAATTTTGGATGGAAAAAACAAATGTGTTACCTCCACTGAGCCCAACTCCAGTTCCTCTGTGGGTGATGGACATCATCATGGGGACAGACCACCTGAGACGCAAAAAAACCCCAAAAAACACAGAGCACATTTAGATTTCACACATACAGGCCTCAACTGATGATTATTTAAAGTTTTAAAACAGTTTTATGCTGAATGAGGCTTTGATTAACAAGTAACAGCACTGCAATTTTTAAATTTTAATCATGGAACTTTTATTTTGTCCCAGTGATCGATGCACATGCAAAGTTTTCATGCATAAATATGAATATGCTAATGCTCTAGTACAGAATAGGCTAAACTCGGTGAAAGAGTATGACTTAAATCACTGGATTACAGATTGGAGAAGCTAAAAATTGTTGACAGTGTTAAAAAAAAAGGTGCCCTGAGTCATCACAATGATCCCAAATGACAGAAAAATATTAAAGTTAAAAAAAAGGCAGCTGAACCAGGAGGGTAGCCTAGTGAGAAATTACATATACCGACATATACTGAACAAAAAAGGGTTTCTTTACTGCAGGCGTTAGGATTCCAATAACTTGGTGACAGTACATTATAAGGTGCTTATTGCACTAAATCTCAGGTATTTGTGGGTTGCCCTGCTGTTTTATTAACTTCGAAAGAATGAAAAACCTGCACAATCAGAAAAAATGACTTTAAAAGTAATAATATTTGCAGCTCAGAAAATGTGTTGCTGCAGATTTGAGGTGTCTCTGAAAACATAAAACAAACGGAGCAAATGATTTTTACTTTAACTGAGTCACGTCTGAACAACACTCTGAGTAGACACCAGAAGGTATGCAGTACATACTTGTAGATGGTGATATGGGGAGACATGGGTCGGTTTAATCTGGAATTTTTGTCCCAAAACTTGTTCATCTCCTCCTTGGCTGTGGATCCCATTGGAGCCACACTGAAGAGGAGAGAAAATGGGGTGGTTACAGAAAAAAAAAAGTTTGCAGCAGCACCTATGTGTGCATTTCTAAGCACTAACAAACAAGCACAGAACTCACTGTCTGTACAGGACACTGTACTGGGGTTTGGCGAGACAGACACTCTGACGTCCCAACGTCCTAAAGACAAAAAAAAAACAAAAAAAACAAAACAGGTTTAGATTTGAATCCTGGTTTACTTCAGAGTAAACCAGCAGCACCATAAGAAAGATATGTTGTTAAGATGAAAATTTTTCAATAAACAAAAAATAGGACACAAAGGAAGTTTGAGTTTCGCTATTATTCACACTGTAAAATTGTCATTACTGTCAATAAAAAAAATGCTTAAGAGAGAATGTTTTGTAGTTCAATGTTGTATTTTTATAGTTCTATAAACAGTTATGGTCATAAATTTTGCATATTCTTTGGGAAAACCCAGCAATATGTAAAGCTAAGTCTTAACTCCAGCTCTAGGGAGAAGAGAACAGATGAGAAATGTCTGTTAAACAAACTCCAAAGGGTAATAGGTTCACTTCTATTAAACAAAGATCTGTTTCACATTTAAGTTAAATCAGACAAAGCTTGACAATCATTTGACCTGGGTAGAGTTACGACACTGGAACAGTGTAGGTCGATTATCACTTAACAGAAACCTAAATCAAACAAATTCAGATTATCAACAGCGAATCAAGCATTTGTCAAGCGGTCATATGAAGGTTAAGGCGCCAAATAACCGCTTACGTCTGACATTATTAAAACTACCTGTCAAAGTCCACTCTCAGATAACCAAGAACATCTGACGCTAGCACGATAGCTACAGTGAGCTAGCGGCTTTCGCACCACACTTGCGGTACACAAGGATAATAAATGGAGACTACAAGTTACACCGAGGCGCGTCGACCTCAAACGTGCAATTAGCTTATTATACATTTTCTCTGAGTGCCTTAATAACCCCAAGAACAAGGAGTAAAAGCTCCCCGAGCCCGAAAGTTATGCACCAAAGATAAACTGACCTTAGAAGCAGCGCCATGTTTGACGGGCAGTGAGCGGAAGTGACGTTACGGATGTTGTTGTTCCGCGGCGTTATCGAAAAACCTTGAAGAGCATCTAATCTTGAAAAGGAGTTTGAACTGTCTGAGTGCTGTAAGGTATGGCGTAATGTTGAAGCTGACGTGTAATAATTAGGTTATTTTACAGAAAATGTCTGTTTTACTGTTGAAAAAATGTTTTTATCTTGAACCTCTTTCCAGCAAAATGCATCCGACTTTAAACGAAGTCCCATATTTATTCAACATTTTAAGGCTGAAATCAATTTTTACTATGAAAAACTAAAATAACTACAAAAATATCTGTTTCCTTTACTTTTATGAACTTCATGTTAAACATCAGAAATTTAAACAAAAATAAAATACTCACTGAGACATTTTATTTTTTATTTTTTTTAAAATAGGTAAATCCCTATGCTAATGGAAATCAAATCAATATGAAAAATGTAATGAAAAGGAAATGTGACTGTATAAGTAAAATGCAAAATTAGGTTAAATGTTTTAGAGTTTACTTCTTGATTTCCTCTGGGTGCTCTGAGTACCTCCCACTGTCCAAAGACAGTTATCAGCATCTGTAAGTGAATGTGCGGGTTGTTGTCTGCCTCTCTGGTACCCCTGTGATGTACACAACCTGTCACCTGTCACAACCTGTGCCCTACCTCTCAATCTCACCCGATGTAAGTTAGTATAGGCACAGTCTCCAAAAGTTGATTCTGTTCATCTGGACGTAGCGTTTTGTGGGAGAAATGTTTCGTCATTCATCCAAGTGACTTCTTCAGTCTATAGGCACAGTCCACTTGACAAAATGGACTGATGCAAGTATTTGTACAGCTGTGTGGCTTTTAATTTAAAAATAATTGTAACAACCCAGATGCCCTTCCTGACACAATCCCAAAGGGATTTATGTTTTCTCCTGAGGTTGAACTTGGGAGCTTTTGCTTTTTAGGCAAATGCATAACCCACTACACTAAGGAGCTACTCTTTTATAACAGTTCCTTGTCAGGATTTGGTTGCTTTTCTTTCTGTAACACGACAGCAACATGCAAACACTGAGTCTTTGTTTTCAGAAAAATTCCGACATATTTTTTTTATTCCTTTCAATCCTTTGCTTTCGTGGGTGTGAGTATTCTTATCCACCGGGGAAACGACTTTCCTAAATCAAATCTGCACAGGATGCCGAAAAAAATATCAGATTCATCTCCTTTTTCATGTCCGGTGATGATTGCAGTTTAAGTCTGATTTTAGAGGAGGGACACAACTACTTAGTGTGTGAATTCTGTCTGAATCATTTTTATTTTTTTCAATGCCTATTTTGTCTGGGTGCACCGCCCGGCTTAGAGAGCCCAAGAGAAGTCACAAAGATAAAGGAATATTTTTTCAAGAAGATCATTATTGGAATATCCTCCCATTCATCAATTACAAGAACAAACTAGCCCACCAGTCATGTCTTCTGTCAAGTAAAATGGATGCATTGAACAAGTATTGTAAAATGGGAGCTCCATGCACTCCACACTCATAAATACAAATAATAATAATAATAAAGTTAGTGATGCCCAAAAGCTCTTCTAGATATTTCCAATTATCTCCTCTCACACAAGAATCAGCCAGTACATTAAAAACATCTGTGTAATATTGTACAGATTGTGTATTCCAACAGATAAAAGAGAAAACCTGGCAGAAAATACTTTGGGTCTTGTTGGCTTGTTCCTTCATAACCTGCAGATGCTCAGTTTGATTGGATCCAGCATGTTTGGAGATGACTGTCCTTGGGGTCTGCAGCAATGTTCAGAGGGGTGGCACATCAAAATCAGGTTGCTTATATGACTTTGCAATAGGGAACAATACATATAGGTGAGTAATGTTTAAATGATGGGCAGACATACTTTGGAATACATTTTATTTGTCAAATTTAACACAAACAACATCTGATACTCCCTTCCAGCCAAACAGGCCACAGTACACTTTGGTAGCAGCTTGTGTAAGGCACAAAGGTTTACATTACTATCACTATGCTGGAAATGTTTTCTGATAAAGAGAAAAAAAGAGAAAAACTCAAAAGCCTATTTTCAGCAGTATTTCTCTGATAATCAGATTTGTGAACTGATCCATGCAATATTACAACTGACAGACACACACGCACAGTTTTACACTCATGAGCGCAAACAAACACATCTATGCATACACACGCACACACACACGCAGACACACACCTCAAACTGACATTTTCTGAATGTTAATAATATGTCTCCAGCTCCACCCAGCCTGGAAGAGATGAAGAGAGAGAGGCAGAAAGACAAAGAGAGAAAGTGTCAGGGAACAAAATGACAGGCGAGCATTTTTCATAATATCCTTTTGTATCGCTCTATTTGTATTCATCTCATTGCCTTTGTCTCCGTACATTTCCAAATGAATCCCCTTATAACTCTAAGACTTTGATCAGCCGCCCGTGACACACAGATTAACAGAAATGATGAACTGTCACGATAAATTGTATTTGTCTCCCCGTGTCTTGCCCCTCATCCGCTGTAAGGCTGTGGCAGTGAACAGATTTTGAGCCATTGTAAGGTGCCCATATCATCTGCATAATCTTCAGTACATATCTCAAGAGTCTTCATCAGCCTGCTTTAATTTCCTTTCTAATCATTTTCAGCTGGCTCTGGTGGTGTGGGACAGGTTTAAGTTTCCTGGTTTAAGTTTTACATATGAACATGAATAGGCTGAGATCAGGTCTGCATGCTATATACTGCAATTGCAACAATAGGGTGTGAACCCTTTAGAATTTTCCATATTTTTGTATAAACATGAATGATTTTGTATAAACATGTCCTAAAATATCCAAGGAAGAAAAACAGAACAGCATTAATTATATTACACAATAATATGACTTGGTCCTTTACATTTTGAGGAAAAAATAGTCAGTATTAAAGATCTGTGAATGGCATCTGAACCTCTGTTTTCAGCATCCCATGTGACACTTTTGTGAAGCAATAAATGCAAGTATAAATATGCAGTGATCAGTTCTGCACACTGCCTTCGAGGAATTTAGTCCATTTCAGTATTGCAAACACAAAACTTTGGGTTTTCTCACACAAACTGCTTGCTTTGGGCTGTTCCACAATTTCTACAACATAAAGGTTAGGACTTTGCCTCGACTACTGCAAAACATTAACTGAATTCTCCCACTAACATTCCTCAGCAGAAATATTTTTGTGTTATTAGTTGTTTTCTGGCTTTATGCACTTTTCTTATTCTTATTCTTGACTTTACTGTGAATGTATTCAAATTAAGGCTGGGTGACATGGAAATTTTTTTTTTATATCAGTCACTGAGATATATTGTGACATATATCGATAGATCACAATATATGTAGTTTTTAAAATAAATAACATAGGTTCATAATTCTTTCTGAGGAAAAAACAGGAAATGATGGATACAAAAAATATTATTTATATTATTTTTTGGTTTTATCTTCTGCGGGAATCAGCTCTTGTTTCACCACAGAGTGATGTGATGTAATGTAAGGATATTGTTTCCATTCTTGTGTGGATTTCTGGCACAATGTCTTTCATTTTGTGAATATTAAAACATTTCATGAAGGAAAAATTAATGAACATTAAAACATTATTTTAACAAATACTTTCTCATACTCTTTTTAAAAAATTTGTTTTAGTTAACTCTACTCTGCACACCTAATGCTCACCTAAACCTGGATCATTAGGGTCATGTCACCCATGACACCAGCGGTGATCATGCATGATATGACAGAGTGCTGAGCGAGTCAGAAAGGATTTTACTCAGATCTGTGGAAGTGGAGTCATACTTAGTGCTGTCAGGAAAGGAGGTGGAGGAAGGCCAAACATGAGAGCTGGAAGGTGAAAGCTCAGAGGAGGACATACCAGCGTTTGAGGAGCCTGAGCAGGGTCAAAATGATGACACCCAAAGTTCATTATGGATGAGGAGTATTGCGTAAGCTAGGGCTCTGAAGTCTTGGGATTTGGTTTCTCGACTGCCATATAGGACACCGGCCTGTGAAGCGAATCATCTTTTCATGATTTCATCAGATTGAAGCAGAAGGTTGCATTTTTTTAAGGAGATGTCACCTTCGAGAGAGCTTTAGCCTTTTCCCCGTGATCGGACGTTAAGATCATTTGTTACTCTGATCGACTGGCCAATCTTGAAGAATCTGTCTCGACTTATTGAATTGTCTATAACTAGGAAGCAGTAAAGTTGGATCCTAGGTTATCTAAGTTATGTCATGAACACAGATATGCTGAAGAATGTTTTCAGCTCCAGAATACGTTACGTTTTAATGCTACCTTCAGCATTAAAACTTAAAACCACTTCCTTCTGGTTTGTGTCGTCTGACATCTTTTAGTCTAAGACCTGGTTTGCTCTTTACTGTTTGATGTAATCAGAGGTCCAACTGTCTTGGCAGTAGTTTCAGTATAGTTGAAATTAAAGTGAAAAAGGCAGGAAATGTAGAGTTAGCATATATATTATATATGCTTATATTATATATACTTTAAGGATATATATTATTAATTAATAATAATTAATATAAATCAACAGGGTAAAAGTGTGTGTGTGTGTGTGTGTGTGTGTGTGTGTGTGTGTGTGTGTGTGTGACACACACACACCAGCTTCTCAGCTGAAAAGGCTTCTAGAAATGTGTAATGGCTGAAAACATGATACAATTTAATACTTCTTTTAATACTTCTTATTATGGAGGGTGAGTACCATCACATTGTTGCTGCTCAGGCTCCTCAAATGCTGATATGTCTTCCTCTGACCTTTCACCCTCCTGCTCTAATGTCTGGCCTTCTTCCACCTCATACCCCTGACAGCAATAAGACTGACCCTCCCTGCCACAATTTTGAGAAAAATCCTTTCTGCTTCACTCTGCCCTTTGCTTCCTGAAGTATGGACAAAGGTTAAAAATGCAATGTGATAAGTCCTTTTGTCCACTGACTAAAATTTGTTTCGGGTGCCATAAAATTACTTTACATTTCTGAAATCATATTAACTCTTTGACTCTCAAAGAAGATCTCAAGAAGCAGTTTGATTTTTAGTAATGGAAACATAATATCTGCAAAATTATTATCACCCAATTTTATGGTCATAAAATTGGAAGCTGCAGTTCTCATCATTTTGGAAAGTAAATCCATGTGCTGTCTTAGCTCAACACCCACAAATGTGGGATGTCCTCATTCGTCAGGATGTCCTCTTTACAGGACAGTAGGACTCATATAGATTGCATAAATGATAGCTGGCATCAAAATCTCATGTCCTCCACGAAGGACAAAATCATATCTCAAGAGCCCACACGGTATCATTTCTTTTATATAGATTTAAACAGTTTTAAAGTTTTAAATAGACTTTCCAACTTTCAAATGTAAACAAAGGAGAAAATAAATAAAACCAATTAGTGCTGTGAAGTTGTGGGATTTGGTTTCTTAACTGTCATACAGGACACCGGCCTGTGAAAGGGATCACTCAATTTTGATCCACTTATGCTTCACGACAATATATCAATTAATAATTAATTAATTCTTAAGAAAGCACAAGAAGTGCAGTTCTGACTCAGTGAAGTGGGCAGTGAGGCTCTTATATGGATCAGATATGTGACTTGACCACAAATCTGATGTGGTAGCAAAGTGTGACTCAGATGTTCTCCTGTCTCTTTACACTCCACACGCAGCTGGAAAAGAAATGGCCAGGGAGTCGGTAATGAGGGTCAGTTACTTGAATCATTCACTTAAACCTGACATTTTTGGCTCTGTTTACATTACATCACATCTTTTACAATAAAGTAAACTGTTGCAGTTGCATCAGTGTCTCTTTGTTTTTTGTCACGGGGCATGGTACAAGAGAAAGTGTCTGGGACTGTAAAGTCTTGCATTGTGCAGGTAAACATTCAGCTGTGGATTTTGCAAACATCCTTCTTTGCATCTGTGCAACTTTAAATAGACAGAAATCTTTCCACACTACTGAACATTTCAACGGCGTTCTCGTCTTTTGAGCCTTGGGCTGTGTTCGATGCGCTGTCATGTTTAGCAATGCTTCGTTAAAATTTTATGTTGTCATTTTGTCTTTTATCCTGCTCACACTCCTAATGTACTGATGTGCATGGCTACAGTAGCCCAAACATTAGCACATGTGCTGCTGTCAGTGGCTCCTCTTACGCTGTGCGTGTCTTAACCTGATGTTGCTTTAACTCTATTCCAACCAGGTGACTGATAACACGTGGCTCTCTTCTTGTTGTCACTGGCCTGTCAATCGGTTGTCTATCAAAACATAGCTAGAATGATTAGTGTTGCCTTTACATTGACCATGTCCAATGCTTCTTTTGACAAAAAGATAATTTGGAATAACTGTCTTTATCCTTTTATCATCCAGCCCGAGTTCAAATATCATTCAGGCTTGTCTGTGTCTCCTTGAAGCCCTGCAATACAAGCCATTGTTCA
Source organism: Oreochromis niloticus (assembly GCF_001858045.2). Lineage (NCBI taxonomy): Eukaryota > Metazoa > Chordata > Actinopteri > Cichliformes > Cichlidae > Oreochromis > Oreochromis niloticus. The sequence continues at coordinate 26,921,997 of NC_031982.2, forward strand.
GTATTTTGATAGTGGACGAACATGAATATTAGACAGTGTGAGAGAGGTCCTTAGATGATCAGAAGTTTCCTCTGGTTCATTTGTTACCTGCCAGACTGTTGAACATCAGTCTTGAACAGTATGTATGACTGTGGATTTGTGAAGTGCAGACTCTTTAAATATGGTGATGAGCATTGACAAAGAGTCTGTGAAAGTTCTCAGAAGTATAACTTTGAAAAACATGTGCTCCAAAGATAAGACTTTAACAGATCCCTGTTCTTTAGGCTCATTAAAACATCACACCCTCACACCTGATTTTTAACATCTAATTAACTGCTAAGTCTAGAGGTTCACATGTTTACAGATATGTAATACTGCATAATTTCTCTAAATAAATAAATAGCCAAGTCTAATATTCTTGTCCCGTTTGTTTAACCGTGTGCGCTCTTCTTCAGAGACATTTCGATGATTCTGTAAGCCATATATTGTTGGAGATATATAAAATAAAGGGTCACAGATGTTTTCATACAGCAGCATTTAGCACAAAGGAATGGTTTTGATGTTTGTGAATAATTAGGCATGTATTTATAAAATGTATTACCAATCAAAAGTTTGGGGCCACTTAGAAATTAGTTTGTGATTGATTGGTCATTAATTATCATTGAATTCTGTTTACCACTAGCATACCTAATATAATGCCCACTTTTTGCATTGGTTGCTGATATTGTTGAGGTGTAGTTTGCACTGTATATACATATATATATATATTTTTATTTTGTTCATGTCAGCACAGCAGAAATGGTTGCACCAGTTAAATAAACTACAAAGAAATCCTAAATGAAAATACACTAATATTCCTTTTCTAAGAAATTAAAACCATGTGCGAATTCTGGAGTTTCCATATAACAGTGCCTACTACGTCCTTAACAAACCACAACAGTCTGGCTCTTGCTCAGCTGTGAACCACAGTCGCTCAGTTCTCTTTCTATTATGTTTGCTTTGTTAGTGCAGGCATTATTTAAACATATTTAATTATTTAGCAGTTTATTTAATGTAATAGCACTTATTTATTTGAATAAGAACACTGATGAGTTTCAGAAGAAAACACTTCTTTTTATGGCTTTTTTCTCCAAACAATAATCAAACCAACAAAGGCTGATGCTCCAAACACTCAACTGGTCATTTTGTTTTGCTTCTTTTAATCAGCAGAACAATTTCTTTTCAAGTGTGCTAAGGTAATTAGAAAAGTCTTTTTTTCTATGATGAATGATCAATTAACTTTTTAACCTGAGAAACCTTAGATATCACAATGGAGCACAGAAGTAATCATTGATGAAAATGGGTTTTTCAATGGGCTGTTTCATTTCTAAAATGGATATTTCAAAACAGAGACATTAAGTGAACCCAAAATTCTAAGCAGTAATGCATGATCTTAATCCTTCCTGGATCAGCTTTGACTGAAAACTTGGCCCGAGTATCAGATCACATTAGATTTCAATGACAGAGCAAACTGCCAGAGAGTGCTGCATTTACTTGCTATTTTGTGAGAAATCAAACCTGGAAGACAATAATCAGTGAAGTGTTGCAGAGGCTGCATTTTTGAAAGCTGCAGAATTGTTCAGCATTGACTGGTTTGCATTCTGCTGGGTGGCTGATAGATTTCAGCTGCTTTACTAAATGCTGGGAATGAAGGGCCGTTTGTGGAAAAAGCACAGCTTCTGAATGATGTTTGACAATACGTGTAAAAATAACAATAATATTCAAATCCGTCTGGAAAACTTGGTGAACTACAAAATTTACATAAAGTCATATAAAATGTGAGAGCCCAAAAAGACGGCTGCTTCCAGTGTTGAAAGATATTGCTCTCAAACCCATGAATCACAGGAGCAACCAGATGAACCAGAAGAACCTCAGTGATGGAGTGTGAAGCCTGCATTTGCAAGTGTTAGAAGTTGTCAGAAATAAACTATGCTTTTAATATTACACCAAAATTAAAGCTTACTTCCTCTGCTGTAAATACACTACACTCAACACTGTTGGCTACCTGTACTTTCATTTTTAATCTCAGTCCACACCACTTCAAGGTGCTTTTATATATATAAAAACTTTGTGCTTGTTTGGAATGACATTGAACTCAATCTTCTTCTGCGTGTCACCATCTGTCAAATGCTTGCTGGGATGCTTTAGGTGAGATCAACAGAGCAGAGCTGTGGCAACACTGTCAATCAATGTGTCCTTAAAGGACTGGACAGTCTTCTCTTTTATGGTGTTTATTTTTACAAGGACGGAAGGCTGAGCGAGTTACACAAGGTAGAAGGAAAGCTTTTAAAAGTTTGGCACATGTGGTGGTTGAGATAGGGGTATCAACAACTATACCGCACCATCACTTGATTATTATTCTAGCTTATTAAGAAGATAAATAAGCTTAAAAAAATCTTTTAATCATGGTTCTCTCTTAATAACTGCTTACCTCCTGGTTGCCTCCGCAGAATAAATTTACGGACCTCATCGTAAATGAAGATGAGAAGACTGTACGGTATGCCACAGAACCACCAAAGGATCCTGAGGGGGGAAAAGGAAGATGACTCACAGGCAGAGTGCAAATTGTTAAATTCATTGCAGCCATTTTTGAATATTAAGGATAACAACATGGTGTTTAAGAAGATCACAGACTACATTTAAAGTCCAGAGTGACAGGCTAATGGCAGCCTATTAGGTCTTTAAGAGGTTATTTTTCAGTTCAGTGGAGATATGCATATGCAGAGCATACTTCAGGGGGTACATGCGCAAGGCAACGTCCATTCCAGGGCAGTAGGAGAGGAAGGCAGCCAGAGCTGTTTCAACAAACAGGCCAAAGATCAAAATCCTGTTCCTGTTAGGCAGAAAAAAGGCGCACATCAGAGAAAAGAAAAGGTTTATACAGGTTTATAAAGTACAGAACATTAAAATAGCAGTGACGATATGATCCCAGTATTAGCAACCTCAAATAAAAGAGCCAAAATCATTTTTCATTTTGAAGAATAAAAGTACCTTTCTGACTACCCTCATTTATGCATCTACATGCTTCAGTTCCTCCTTCCATCAGCACTCTTTTCCTTTCTTCCACCTCCCTTACTTCACACCCCACTCACTTACTTCATCCCCTGCTGAAAGAGGGAGTTCCTCCTTGTCTTGCAGATGATGAGATCAGCCCACTGGACAACCACAATGCTGGTGAAGAAGGCTGTGTGGCAGGTAAATTCCACAATCTTCCTCTGTTCATAGGTCTGCCAGGATGAAACACACATTGTATTACTCATGCGTGAGAGTGGAAACATTCATTTATTCATTCAGGTCATGTCGGCGAGTGTCAGTCCCCATTCCTTACCCACTGCTGCCCAAAGCTGTCCTCCAAGTCATTGACTTCACGGTCATCCCAGTCGATGCGGATGCCTACTAGGTTTCTTGGGAGGAAGCCGTTTTCAGCCAATATCACAAAGTAGGTGAAAAAACCAGCCAAAGCTTGGATCATACCTGGATTACAAATGTGAAAGCCCATTCATAAGACAGCAATGCAAAAACTCATTTAGAGGATCTAAAAATAATGTAACATTTTATAGCTGTTACATTTCAAAGGTTCATAAGGTCCATCAATGGTTTTGTGACTTTGTAACTTTTCTAATAAGTGGTATTATACTGTGGTGAAAATTAAAAGTTTCAGTTATTTCAGAGAGGAAAGCGATATTGATTTATCACTGTCCCATTTAAAACACAGTAAATATTCTGTCAGTGTTAATTAGTTAATGCAAACATAATTTTCCAAATAGATTTGTGGTGAGAAGTTTATACATGGCTTGGATTTTGTGGTAGCTTGTTTTTAATGATTTATTTAAAGCTAGGGGCAGCACAGTGGCATGGTGGTTAGCACTGCTGCACACAGTGCTAACCACCATGCCAGACTGGTGGTTCAATTGGTGGTTGGTGGTTCAATTCCACCACCAGTCTGGTTTGCATGTTTTCCCCGGCTTCCTCCCACAGTCCAGAGACATGCAGTTAGTGGGGATAGGTTAACTGGAAACTCTACATTGCCCATAGGTGTGAATGTCAGTGTGAATGGTTGTCTGTGTCAATGTTTTTTTTTTTTCTCCCTGTGACAGACTGGCGACCTGTCCAGGGTGTACCCTGCCTCTTGCCCTAAGATAGCTGGGATAGGCTCCAGCCCCCTGAGACCCTGAAAAAGGATAAGTGAGAGAGAATGGATGGATATAAATATATAAACACACACACAGGATCAGGGATGTACATACCCTAACTAACTGATTAAATGTCTCTTAGGTTGTGGCACCACAACTAGATGCATTTAGTAACCATCAATAAGGTTTTGGCATGATTCTAGCTGAATATTAAACCAATCTAAGGGAGAGAAGATTCATTTAAATTGGTTGGTAAGCCTGTTTACTTGTGTGGATTAGAGAAAAATCCAAAATAAACTTGTGCACTAATTTTTGTTTTTTAAAGTCATTAAACATGTACAATAATTCCACCCCAGAAAAAGAAAAAAGAAAAAATAGTTAAAAGCCCACATTTAAAGCAACATCCATGCCAGTGATGAGTGTATTTGAACTTGTGACCACAAAAGTATGTGTTGGTTGTGTAGAGTTTCATCTGGCTACTTATTTTGTGTGTTTAATTTATCTTCTGTACCTGTCTTGAAGCACTCGTAGTTAATCTATGATTTTGTTAATTAAACACTAATATAGTTCCTATTATTTCTTATTATTAATACTGAAACACCTATTCATTTCCAGCAAATGTTGTAGGAAAGTGCAATCCTGTAAAGCAAACTGATGTGGCATTTTAAGATGACAAATGCAAAGTCTACCTACACCATCAGCAAATACATTTTGAACATGCATAGCAACTGTATAACTTGTGTGCCATAACAATTTTTCACACGTATTTTTGAATTAACAAGCAGGACAAGGGATTAAACTAAAACCTGGACAATATATACTGACTTATATCCCTACAAAGTGTATGTTTTAAGTCTATAGTAGCCCAATCCATTAGTGTTTGTCAGGGAAAAAAGCAGCATAGATTAATGTATTTTCATCCCTCTTTCCTCTGTGACATTATTTTTTAAAGGTAAATAGCTCCAGACAGCTGAGTACAGCCATAATAGGTGTTAGTGACTTTTAATTTGATGTTGGCAAATTCATTTTGTCAGAGTAGGCGTAACATTTTCAGCAGGATGGACATCTTACTGCAGAGTATGAAGGCTTCACTTATACCAAACCTTCAAAATGACTGATTATGGATTAAGACAATGGTTATTAATTACTGTGTTGATGAAATTGTTACATTAAAACTCTTTGTCAGTGTTTATGTTTAAGGTTTTTATGACATCATCTCAGTGACAAGAAGCTGGTTGCACCCATTTTAACTTTTTTCTCACTGGCGGTGGTTTGTGCTGCTGTTGCATTCACCAAGTGTCACTCAGGATCACATCATCAGTAGGTTTTTCAGGACTTGTGGCTGTGATGTCACAGCAGTGGTTTGTAAATGTGATTTGTTGTGCCCTGCAAACATTTTGCCCCAGCAGTGTTTATCTTGCACACATTATGGGAGTTCATGAGTTACCGGCTGTTTAGAGCATGTTCAATTTTAAGATTGCATGTCATCCAGTGAGGCCCTGTCATAGTTTGACCTATTTAACAGCCTATAAAATGAGGCCAGTCTTTGATTTTTCGCTATTCCCAAACCATGTAAAACCAAAGATGAAAAAGCATGGATTGAAGTGAGGCTCCAACGGCTGGAACACGACCAAGATTAAGCAGAAAAAAAAAAGTTGCACTCTCTACTCTCAATTTGCTCGAAATGTCACAACAATTAGAGGAAAATTGTGGGACTATCTGCTCACCTCTGGATCTATTTTCCTTTACTGTATGTGCCTACACATTTACAAAGCCAGTTAGAAATGTCAAAATTTCCTTTAAATGTCAATATTTTATGTTTATATGCCTTTGATGTTTATTATCGCTGAAACTTCACAAGAAGAGGCCTGTCACAGTGAATCAGGTTTACGAGCTGCAGTGCTGAAAGATTACGAGAGGCCAAACCTATTTGTCCGTATGCCATGCTGATGAGGCGTTCGTTGACCAGCTTGTCTGTTTTGGGGTTTCTTGGTTGTCTTTTCATAATGTCGCTCTCTGCTGTCTCATAGGCCAGGGAGATAGCTGGAACCTGGAGGGTATGGGAGGAACAGAACAGAACGACCTCGGTTTCAGCTCCCTGTACGATGAATGTGCAGGAATTTGTCTTTGTGGCATCTGTACAAAGGCATGATGACAATGCCAGACACAGGGAAGACTAGACTGTTAATATAATCACTCAATCACTGAGTAGAGGGAGAAAAGGGAGAGAAACGACAGGGAGGGAGGGAAAAAAAGAAGTAACGACAGTGATAGAGAGGGAGGGGGGGAGAAGAGACAAGAGGAGAGAGACGGATAGTGAATTTCAAGACATTCATAAAATAGCAGGCTAGAAAGGTCCCTGTAATAAAGATCGTATATTGGCTGGTTTTACCAGGTAAGCAACAGAGCAATATGTGTGACTTAGGGCAGGAATCTTTGGGTCTTAGGAGGGCTTTGAGGTGTGGACTTGGCACTGTGTGAAACTGAGCGCATGCTCTGTGGTGTACAAATCCACTTTGTTTTGGTGTTACACTCCCTTGACCCACTGCAGCAGTGAAGAAAGAAGAGGATAGAGGATGAGAGAGGGATGTGTAGACAGGGTTTGGTTTTTTTTTGCACCTTTGAAAGTACATGTGTAAAAACTAAGTCTCAGTGTTGAAGCATTCTTAAGTGTGCTACATCTTGCTTTGATAAGCATCCATTTCTGCATGGTAGTTCTTGCTAAAAATAATCCTAGCAGACTCCAAGTGCTGATTGTCACTCCTAAATCTCAGCAGAGCCCTCCAGCCTGTAGCTTGGAGTGGAACGTCGCTGTTAACAAGCTGTTAACAGCTTTGCCACCATTGGAAATTTGTACATTTCTGCACTTTTGTACTGTACAATAAACACTTCTCGAGTACTTTTTTTTTGGCTAGTCCTACTCTTCAAAGCTCACATCCAGCTGTTTGCTCAACCAGCAGTTACTGGATACATGAAGACATGTTACTTTGAAGGGAAGGGTTTTTATATGCAAAACAGGTGAACATATTTGTGTGTTAAAAAAAAACAAACTTCAGTCATGTCATCTTTAAAGAGAAATTCAACCAATAAAGAATGCAGTATGTCTGTGATCTGAGACAGCTGAGTAAATATTTGTCAACAGGAATAAATCTGTTCTGCTGCTAGGAAACCAAAGAAGTTCAATTTTGATGTCACCCAAGTAAAATAAGTCTGAACTGCTTTATTAACAATGTTAGCAAGCAGTTCCTCTTTATTTTTAACCTGTGGGGGGAAAAATGTTTCTTGGCAGTGGGAGACTATTTCTAATGTATGTTCCTGATTACGTGAGAAACATTGTATAACAGCCAGTTTCGGGTGCACGCTAATGGCTCCTGGGTGAGAGCAGGAAAAATTAAAGTTAAAATAATGGACACAACTGAACAAGTCTTTCTGAATATATTCATTGTGTGATTCTTTTTTGTTGTAATGATGGATTACGCCCCTCAGGCAAGCAGTGTGCCAGCAACCCTCTTTTTTTTCTTTTTTTTGCTGCTAGAAATACAAAGGAGAGACTGGCATCTGGAAATACTAGAGCTGTGAAATGTAAATCTGTATGCAAGTGTCACTCGGTCTTTGTTCTACATGAACAAATGGACGTCGACGGTGAGGCAAAAGTGAATTTCTTCCCCCCCAACTGAAAGAGCAAATGAAACCAAACATTTTTCTTTTTACCTTCAGGCATTCATATTTGACACCAGTATTAGTGCCATTTTCGTTAATGTCACCTTTAGCTTGCCGGTAGCTATGCAGCATGCTAATAATTAGCACCTTCTCTTGAAGACAAATCATTAAAATTAGCCCACATTTAGCAGGTGAAAGCTCACAACTCAATAAATAAAGATTTATCTAAAATATTATGCTGCGTTATGAGTTCTAAAGGTTCTATGCAGAAATGGTAAAAGTTGAACAAACAGCAGTATTTCAAACACAAAAATAGGTATATAACATGTAAGACTTGACAATTTAAGTATGTTTTGCAATTGTTGTATATATATTTAAAAAACAAAAAAACAAAAAACGAGTCTTGCATTAAAGGTGCCATTCTACTTGGGGATCAAGAACAAGTATTGGGGTAAAAGTCCTGAAACTGAAATTGTTTTGGAGCTCTCATGAGTCACATATTGGTCTGAGCACTGAATCCTACTACAATACTACTAAAGAATTTGATTGCATTGATTGATTGATCATCAACAATGTAAAAAAGACAAACAAATGAGGATTATGTTACAGCTATGGCAGGGGAATTGTAGGATTGCTTTATTTATGTCGCTCAATGCAGGGACACTAATAGTATGTAGCCAAAGATTTCTGGTGAAATACACAGTTTAACCATTTTTCATTGTGAGCACATTTTGTATTGGTGTAAACAGCATGTGTACATGTGGGATGAATAATGTGTGTGATAAATAGCTTTGGTTAGGTGTAATATGTAAAGATGTGCTAATTAGCTTTGTGCTTATGCTAGTTAGCATAGACGGTGTAGAAGATGGACATAGCTTCCAGGGTTGTAAAAAGACTTTCTCTTATATTAGTCTTTTGGGAAAGTAGCTATGACCTCAGAAAATACTACGCTGATGTGTTTATGGGCTAAGTCACTAGTTTCAGGTCAAATCGAGTAATACAATATATTTATTTTAACCGTGGTTATCATTACTGTCAGAAGAGGATTATATAAGACATATTCATTGGCTAATGACTTGTGATTGACAATGTGTTAGCCAATGAGCATGTGACTGAGAGCTTGTCAGTCATGAACCGCTGCATGTATAGAACTCTTTGTCAGATCTACAACTCACTTGCAAAGCAGCAGTAATACTCTGTTACAGCTGTTGAAACCACAACCATATAGTCATTTCTGTTTTAGTTCTTGTAAGGCTGCCTAAAGTCCTCATAAAGGGAGCATGTGCAGCTGGTGCATTGTAAGATGAAATGGCAACAGCAAAAATGGTCAACTCAAGGCTGATGATTCAATCAATAACTGATCATGCCTGAAAAAGGGCAAAAAATCAGTGAAACTGTTGCTTATAAGAAATAACGCACCAAGTCTTATGACTGGCTTTAGGCACTAGATTTTCATCTGTGACTCAGAAAATTCACACTCACATTATCTTTGGGCTGATGCAATAAGATTATGAATTTGTCATGAAGTCACTCACTTGCAGCTGCTTAGCATAGTTAACTGGAGAGGAAGGAGAAATATTTGATTGAGTCCAAATGAGTGATGTTAATCCTAAAGCAGTTAAGTTGAGAAAAGACACAGACAAATATACTGATGAGATAAAGCTTCAGGTTAAACGAAGCCATGAAGCTGGAAAGATTTACTTTTATAAAGTATTTGTGCTGTCAAGAGTCCAAATACACTTCAGATAAACACTGCGCTCTATTTAAGAAGTAGCATTACATAATCAAAATTGAAAATTAAATCTCTGAAGTCTTTAAAATAACATTTTTAAACTATAAATTGTTCTAAAGGCATCTAAGAATAAAAACAGCTGTAATGTAAACGTCTTAACTAATGTTAAGACTGTGCGGTGATGCTTGGAAAATTTTGCTTGGCTTCTGGCTCAAAAAAGTTGGTCAAGGAAACTATTTGAGGTATTATTGCAAAGAGATACTTCAGTTTGTTTCCTCAGTGCTCACCATGTCTGTGCCCAGGTCAATGCAGAGGATGGTGACCGTTCCCAGAGGAAGAGGAACACTCGCAATGATGAAGAGGAGGAAAGGCGAGATCTCTGGGATGTTGCTGGTTAATGTGTACGCAATGGACTTCTTTAAGTTGTCAAAGATGAGACGACCTGCAGCGATGGAAAAGACAAGAATAGATAGATACATATTCATATATTAATATTACTGTGCATATGCATTTGGGTGAAATTATATACTGTTATAGCTTGAACATTGTCTTTTAAAGTGGGTCAGGGTCGAGTGAATTTTCTTACTTAAATGAAGGTCACTCTGACCCCTTCATCAGCATATCCACAATACAAACGGATTTTTTAAAATCTAAGACCATATTAAACACCCATAGCTAAATTAAATATCAGTCTCTCAAAGCAAATCTAAGGTTAAATCTCAAGTCAAATCCTTGAGAGCAAAGGCATGTCAAATTACAAGTATTCCTGAGAAAATTGTAGGTCAAAATCCGTCCTTCGGGTCGCCGAATGTTCTTTATTAATACATCACATTTGAACATTTACATTTCCATTAAACTCATTTTTTTCCTAATCTTAACTCAAACTTCTCAGAGTCCTTTCACCGCGACACCTACATAGTGCTGAGTAAAGTCTTTTAAAATTATTCTAGTTAATTTTATCTGTTTGAAAATTTTATTGTGTATAGGGCAACGTTAAAAAAATGCTAAATTAGCTGAGAGTTAATTTTCTGACTGAGGCCTGACTGTAGTCGTACCCTCATGTCTACACTGCAGCACACACTCTGTGAAATCAACCAGACTTCTGCTCATATAAACTGCTATTCATTCAAAATAGAAAATCTCTGGTCTCTAGTGCTAAATGACAAAAGAGCTTTCTGGGAGCTTTCTTTTTTTTTTTTTTCAAATTCTTGATCCCTTTATTTCACTGACTCACTTTTTTTCCCAATGTTTTCTTTCCCTCTTTGTTTCCTCCTCTATAATTTTCTCCTTTTATGCCTCCATTCTGACACCCGGCCTGCCTTTCCCCCACACTCACCCTCCTCCACTCCGGTGACGATGGAGGCAAAGTTGTCGTCCAGCAGGATCATATCAGCCGCCTGCTTGGACACATCAGAACCGGCGATCCCCATGGCAACGCCGATGTCGGCTTTCTTCAGCGCCGGAGAGTCGTTTACTCCATCGCCTGTCACAGCCACGATCGCCCCCTGTACCCACAAGGACCGGCGAACAAAAAGTGTCAAGAGGAGAAAGATAAGTACCGTGATTTAAAGCCTTTCTCCCCCCTCCGCCCCTTCTGTCTTAATAATGTCTTTTCAAAGCAGCTCTGGGGAGATTAAATGAAAAATGGAATTGAGTTGCAGTCATTCAGTCACGAGGAGTGAGAGGGAGTGAGCCAGGGTGAATTGTAGCATGACCTCAATATATGGGGATGTGAATGAGTGCACGCACACATAATTTTAAAGTTTTGTACATGAAAGCTCAGCATTTAATTTAAGGCACATATAGGGTTTAATACGAGTTTAACATAGAGTTAATCACATGCTTAAACACACAAACAGGCCTCCATAGCAGGCGCACACACTTAAATGAGCGTGAGGACAAAAGCCAGCATTCATTCATTCAACCACCTGCACTAAAAAACAGCTCAAGTACACAAACACACATACAGACAATTGTATTCAGTATTAAATGGCAGGAAGACACACACACACATGCACACGCCTGTATAGAACCATACCTCCACACTTAAACATAAACAGGCACATTCAAGCATTCATTCAGTCTTTATCACAAACACCCAAATGCCTGCATTCATCTATATAAACGGCACACATTGCAATTCAGCTTTAAGCTCTCAAAAAGACCCAATCACACATTCACACACACACTCTGTCTCTCACTCACACAGACACACATGTGTGACCCTTGACCTGTCTCTGGCAGCCTTCAACAATGATGAGCTTCTGCTGTGGAGAGGTTCGGGCGAACACTATCTCAGTGTGGTTCCTCAGCAGGTCGTCCAGGTACTCAGAGCTCATCTCCTTTAGGTCAGAGCCATGCACCACACACGCCTTGGCATCCCTGGGAAACACACAAGCAGGTACAATTATGCAGAGGGTGGTAATGACATTTCCCTCAAGTTTGTCATTGTCAGGCAACCACACAAATGCAGCAGCGGGAAACATACATTTCCATGCTCTGTGTCTTAAAAGAACAGTTTGACATTTGGGAAATATGTCTGAAAGTAAGAAAATTAGCCAAGCAGCAAATCCATTAATGCATTATATTTCCTTTGTCTAAATTACACAAAAATAAAAGTCTAATGATGAATATTTGCTGTTTTGTATTATACAGAAAATAAATTATTGGGGAAGTAATTCAGCCTCCTGGAGTATCGAAGTACATGCTTATGTTTTTCTGTCATCAGGATTTTCTGTACTATATTATTATTTCAAAACCCATCTACTAGACTGCTGATTATCATATGGTGGGAAATGGCTGCAATTTCTTGGGGTGTTTCCTGTGTAGTGACTGGATATCCCGGTCAAGATTTCTGTTTCTGTCCAGAGCACATTGTTTATGAATGCAGATGAATGAAATAATAATAATAATAATAATCATAATAATAATAATGATAATATTTGCATGTATTTGTGTATGCTGGAAAACCGTGTGGTTGATTATGTGTCTGTATGTTTTAACATGTATACTTATCTTCACTGTGTGACTTTTATTCAAACTGTGAAGCACTTTGTAGCTGTGTTTTGAAAATTGCTATACAAATAAAGCTATTATTATTATTAGTAGTGGTAGTAGTATTATTAGTATTATTATTATTATTATTAGTGCTCTACATATTACACAGACTATTTGATTGATTGTAACAGAAGTCTACTTAAACAACTGGACTGAAGAACCTGGAATAGAAACAAAACTGTGAAGACTATAAAGGGATCCAGAGAGTTTCTGTTATCAAGAATCTTGTCCCTAGTTATTTCTGTCTACTTTGTACATCCTTCAGACAATTCAGTTAAATTTATTTCAATTCAATTTATATAGCACCAAATCACAACAGCAGTCGTCTCAAGGTGTTTAATATTGTAAAGTAAAGACCCTACAATAATGGAGAGAAAACCCCAACAGTCAGAGGATCCATTATGAGTAAGCACTTGAGGACAGCGGGAAGGAAAATCTCCCTTTTAACAGGAAGAAACCTCTGGCAGAACCAGGACAACCATCGGCTGTGACTGGCTGGGGGTGAGGACAAATGTCACACTGTGGAAGAGAGCCAGAGATGAATAATAACTAAGGAGTAGAGTGGTGTATAAACACATAAAGGATGGAAAAAAGGTGAGTGAAGAAGAAATGCTCAGTACATGATGGGAATCCCCCAGCAGTGTGCATCTAATCCAGCCCTAAATATAAGCTTTATCTAAATTTTTAAGCATAATCTTAGAAGTAGAGAGGCTGTCTGACTGAGCTCCATTAAAGAGGCTTTCTTTTAACCTTAGTGACCTTCAGAGGTCCTAGTAGACAGATTTTATTACCTTCAGACACATGTAACAAAGTTGTTTCTTCTGATTCTGATCTTTATACTACGCTTTTGAATGGAAAGATATGCGACCGCTATCCTTTTTTTAAAAATTTAAATCAACTGCTTCCACTTTACATGCACAACACATCCAGAAGACACAACATGGTTCACAAACTGAAACACTCTCACAGTCACACAGACACTTACTATTAGATGTTCAAGCACACAGTCAGAACCTCCCTTTATACACACACACACACACACCTGGGGTTAACTTGGCTCAGAGGGATGTTTAGTCTCTCAGCGATGTCCTCAACCGTTTCGTTGCCCTCAGAGATGATTCCTACACCCTTAGCAATGGCCTTGGCTGTGATTGGGTGGTCCCCGGTAACCATGATCACCTGACCATGGACAGAAGGTCCCCATAAGTCACATGAAGCCTGACTGTATCTCATAAGTATGCCATGTATTAGAGCATTCCTAAGCTACAGTTTAGTATAGGCTCTGCAGGCACATAACTCATCCAGATGTGTTGTGTAGTTAAACTGGGAGGGAGTGGGGTTATTAGGGGTTAAAAGTCCAAATCGTACAGTAAATTCATTAAATCTTAAATGTGATGCTTTCTTATAGGCAAAACAGGATGATTTTACAAATAATCCATCAAAATCTTTGTCTCTGGGCAAAAGCAACTACAGAAGCAACTACTGAAATGCTAGTATCCCCAAAAAACCTATTCATCCACTTTCGCCAATCCCCAGCACACCTGCAGAAGGTAACAATTCTTATGCCGGTTTTAGGCACCGTATTTTCGTCTATTGTTTAGTTCGAGTATCATCCAATCCTTTGTAATCTTCCAATAAAAAGTAACTGACAGATGCAGACTTTGCTAAGAAGCCCACTTTTCATTTCATCACAGAAGTGACAAAAGAACATACTGGATAATGGAGATTATTTTCTATTCTTTCAAAGTCACCCAGTGGAAAATAATCAGTTCCCTGATGAGAAGCTGTTGAAAAGGAAAGTTATAAAACTAATAAAAAGAGGGGAAGTATATATAAGTATACATTTAACTTGGATATATATAGACCACTATAAAGGAAATCTGGCAAATATTAGGATCTATAACCATATGTACTGTTCATATAGTACATTTTCAGCAGCACATATACAGGCTGCATGAAGGTACATTAAACATCACACATCATGTGATTATACAGCATAATGAGAATTTAACATCCAGCTAAAGGTATTTAAAGAAACAGGTCCAAAATTTGTTAGACAAAAACACAGTTTTTGTAGTTTTACCTCTGTAAACCACCAAAGTGGATTTCAAATCAAATAATCAAGAAGTGATTAAAGTGCAGACTTTCAACTTTAACTCAAGGGGTTTGACCAAAAGTGTTACATTAACTGTTTATGAAATACAGTCATTTTTATACACAGTACCCCAATTTCAGAGGCACTTCACGATCTTGATTGTTTGATTTAAAATCCACTGTGGTGTTGTACAGAGGCAAAACCTTCTGTCTTTGTCCAACAAATCACCCAACTGTACAGCTACAAAAATTATATTTCCCTGGATCATTTTAAAGTTACTATATTTTTGATTATTTATTTGTAGAAATTGTTTAGAAATGGGATCATTTCCCGTATGTTTAAACTATTTTGATAAAGACCAAAAGTGAAAATCTTACACTGCAATCCATAATGTAAACTTTAACTAGATTTATATGTTTTAGAGCCACTAAAACAGAGATATAGCTTAATACATGTCCTAATGCCTCAGTCAAAAGAAAGCTTATATATTCAACTAAAACTGTCATAAAACTTGGAGTTTTAAAGAAGGGCCACCTCCACGGGACAAGACTCAGCTGTCCATCTGCATCTAAAGGACAAAGGTCACTCTTTCGAGGATGCCAATGTTCACATTTTGGACAGAGAAGACAGATGGTTTGAAAGAGGAGTGAAAGAAGCCGTCTATGTCCACTGTGAACGACCATCTTAGAACAGAGGTGGTGGTTTACGACACCAACTGTCTGCCATCTATAATCCAGTTCTGAGATCCCTTCCCAAGAATCTTAACACCCACTCACATCCTGGGCCATCTGACCTCAGGAAATCACATGATAGGGTGGGGCTAGGTTTCACAATGAGCTCACCCGAAACCTTGGTTGATTGTGACCTACACCTGTTTTCACACCTTGGCTCCTGTGATTAGGTAGAGGATCATTAGGGGATCCATTGTCCCTCTTGGGGGGGACACTCCCACAGAGCTTAAATCTGGGACTCTCCACCATTTGACCCTAGAACTGAAGAAGCTTCTCGGATGAGAGGTGAAACGTCTTCAAGCAACTTAAAGAAGTCCAGACGCTTTTCTTTCCAAGCTCCTTAGACTATGATGACCTGGATGACTGAGAACCTTCACAGACATTTGAGTTTTAAACTTTTTATCAGATATGTTTTTTAACACAAACTTTCCAGCTGTTTTCTACAAAAATAAATATAGCAGCATTTTCAGTCACTTCTGCCTCTAGTTCACTTTTAAGCCAATTACAGAGTGTCTTTCAAAAAGAAGCGTGATAACTACTGTACCTGAAATTAAACATGCAAAATCCTCTTCCCATATTTGTAGTTGTTCCCCTGAGTTAGAATGCCTCATTCTCCTCATTATCCATTTTTATCTCTGCTGGAAGTTGTTTAACCTTCCTGCGGCCTGGCTTATTACTTTTCTGACGAAAAAAAAAGAAATCTGCTCTGTGTATTTGGAGTCGATTAACATATAATGACAATTTGCAGTAAATCACTGAATCTGCATTTAGCTAAATGGATTCTTTTTACAAATTGCTATCAGAATATATTCCGCTCATTCTTTATCACCTTCCATGCTTTTTATTTTAACGCCAACAATTCAATTTGCCAATTATTTTGAATTCTTCATCCCAAAACCATAATTTATTCGTAAAACTGTCAGTCACTTCTTACCCGCAGATAGTCACACCTGCAACAGCAGCTCTGTTAAACTACCGAGCAAACTCTAAAACTGTTCGAGTACTTCAGCCAGCCTTCAAAGTGTTTATGCAAAACATGCCATAAGCATTTTCATCTATAGTCATAGTCAAAGGAAGATGGGTTTTTCCATCTGCAGTGATTTATATTTAGCAGCCTGCTGTTCTGTGACCTCTACACAAGCTATGTGGAAAGCATAAAGTGGGGAGATCAGCAGTATGACTGTAGCAGAGAACAGGCATCCCTTACAACACATATGACAATGAATAAGTCATATACAGCATACATGACAGGAGGACCTGGGATGAAGGTGGACTGCAAAGTCGCTTGCAGATGCAGAACATTTCCGACAGCTTACAGCAGCTTAAAATAGCATTCCCGTGTGAGTTTTGCCAGAAGGCTAGCTGAGCCTTCTGGCAAAAAGTCTGATGTCAATGCTAGCCCACACTGACATCAGCTGATCTGTTGGGATTGCGGCTGAGCTTGACTTTGTGCCGTGCCTGAACTAATTTGTCCATTGGTCATGATCTGTCATGGTCCTGAGAAGTGATCAGTTGTCATTTGGACTTCACTGTGTGATTTGAAAAGATATTTGACATGCAAATCCCTTCGTTAAAAAGCTTGATGAATGAAGCCAGGGGGAATGGAGTACCAGGAAGTACTATAAATGAATCTGTGGAAAGAGTTACCTTGATGCCAGCAGAGCGGCATTTACCCACTGCGTCAGGCACAGCGGCACGCGGAGGATCAATCATGGAGATGAGACCCAGGAAGCAGAGCTGCATAGTGGGGAAGTTCGTGTCGTCACAGTCGAAGGTGAATCCTCGAGGGAACTGAGATGAGGATAGATTCAAGTGGCAGAAGCCTGGAAGAGGAGAGAGATCAGTGAGGTGATTGTTCATAACAGACTGAAATGAAATCTCAAAGTACACTGCAGCTACTGAAAAAACAAGAGAGAAACATATTTTTTAACTTTAAAAAGAGGCTTGTTTTTTACCACCCCCAAGAAACGTATAACAATAAACAATACTGATTTTTGATGGTGGACTTTACTGTTACTGTTGCTATTTACAGGTAAGCTCGTTAAGGAAATGTGAGTAAGATTTATATAAGAAATACACCCTCAGAAAATACATCTGGTTGCAGTAATCCTGTACATTTCCATAAGCTTATTCAGATTCAGAAGTCGCAGATTTGCAACACAAATTGAATCGGGCATTTTTATTAATTCATGATACACATCGCTTCCGTCATATATCTCTCTCTCCAATCGCCCAAAGTGAGATACTTAGGATGAAGCACCACACTCAGTCTAAAACGGGAGAAGCACCCGACCCATCATCATCATCACCTAAGGCATAACTGAGACACACTAATTTACACAATTTCAGGAGTTTCACTCTAAAATGGCACCATTCCATATTCCACTGTTGTGACGCCTACTCTAACAAAATGATGATAGCACATAATTATTACCTATGGCACTTTTTAAAAGATGCCAGGTAAGTTTTCTCCTTGGTTGTCAAAATGATGACATTTACAGAGTCAGAATGCCGAACACTTTAGAAACACCGAAAGCTGAACTTCCAGTACTGATTTTTTTTAACCCCAAATGTGCTGAATTTTCACCTGATACTCCTTAAAACGCTGCAAACAAATGTTTCTAATATTTTGTGTAACATTGGTTATAAGTGTTTGCTCTGTGTCAGCTCCAATCCAGGGCAAGAGCCCAAAACTTCTTTTTTTCAAGAAAGTGTTGCAGTGCAAGCATTCTTTACCTTTATGGGGACATTAGGGCAAACTACCCTGTGTACCAAGGCGATTATAAAAAGTAAGTGCTGTGTCCAACTGCTTCTCCTCTCTACCTATTCCCAAGCAGACTGCTTTTATTTGGTGCCACTAGATAAACGTACCAAGCACCCTTTCTCCCAGTCCACCCAGCTCCAGATAGGCACTTTGGAAAGCCTCTCTCCACATTTCATCCATAGGCTCCTCCTGGCCTTGTATCATAATGGTGCTGCATCTGTAAAACAATGAATAATAAATTTAGAACTACGGTGCTTACAATAATCAGTGTGTTTGAATTACATAAGCAGGATGAGCTCCAGCTAAATGGACAATATGATATGTGGTGTCAAAAAGATTTGCGCCTTTAAAAGGATAAGTTGTTTTTTATCAGCCAACAGCAGCTTTACTGTGGCTTTATTCTAAATTCAATATTCATGTCAGCACTGAGTTGGGTTTGTTTTTGCACCACTGTTACATACAAAGTATATGCGCACACTGGAGGAACGCTTAATCTCATAATTAGGCAGAGATGTGGACAGCAGGAAGTTAATCATAATCCAAACTTTGACATGTAGTGCCCTCAGCCACAGCTTTTTTCTGTGGCTGTACAGCATAAACTGCAGACCCCTGTAGTTCACAACTCTGCTTTTGTTTTGTTTTGTTTGCTTCTTTTAAAAGTAGATACTTTCTTAGCATAAATGGGAACTTCTAGGGAGTGATGTAAGTATACAATAATTGGTAAAACACTTGAATGCAGCGCTGACAGCTCACATAAAAAACCTTAAAACCATGGTAAAACAATACTCTCATACAACAACTCTTATTAACCGTAAAGTGGGGAAAATAACACAAAGAAGTAAACTGACAGTGGCATCCAGGCTTTATTGTGCCTATATGAAAAGAAGGAAATACAACAAGATTTTGACTTGTCGGAGACAAACGTAAAAAAAAAAAAATCAATTCCCTTCAACTTGCTACAAGGCATCCACCACACAGTGAAGCAATGCAGAAAGAAAATGAAGCTGCTCAAACAGGATTACAAGAAAACAAAGGACCACAACAAGAGGTGATGTTGCATTACCAACCGCTGGCCAGCTATTACATCACGTTAGAGTTCCCATTAGCAGTGCGAATGCAAGCAGAAAGAAGGCTTTGAAAGTATGCAGCTCCCCAGGGACTTTCGCAGTTAGTACTTACCCCCGGGTAGAACTTTTGCTGCAAAAGTAGCTGTTAAAGTGCAATAACTTTTTCCACCCCGACCACCAAGTCATACTGTTTTTTAAATCAACTATTATCATTTTTAAAATTTTAAAGGGAAAAAAGAAAGTTTAATTTTAGTAGAATAAATGTCAACATGATAGGATGAGAGAAAATGTTCAGTCAGGTTAGTTTAACTTCATATTTTTCCCCTGGTCATCTACCGCCCACCTCTAGTGACTCTACGCCCTGCCGTCTCTAACAGTGGGGCATCCATCAGACTGTTAAAGAGTGCCAAAACGAATCCCAATTATGTATGTGCACAAATGTTAACTTTTCTTAATCTGTACCCACTGATAATTATTATGCATGAATAAAGACAAATTAAAGGATATTGCTGCCATATTTTAAACAAAG